>NC_085088.1:7997984-8175484 GCF_963422355.1 Corticium candelabrum | reverse complement strand
TCATATCTACATACATACATCAATTTCGCTAGGAACCATTGTCACATTAACACTGTTATAACGCCTTCTTTTTTCTGCAAGTGGTTGCCAGTAGCTGTTAATGTCTCGTTTTCTTTTACCTTCCTTGTCTGTATTTTCATCCGCATGGCATACATAAATGCAGCCATTATAGATTTTGCTGGGAGTTTCCCCCTCTTTTTCCAATAAGTTGTGATTAGTGTGGCAAAAAAATACTGTCAGGCTTGGCGATTTTGTCATCAACAAAAGGCTTAAAGGACACACGTCGTTCAGTGCAAATGGCAAATTCACGTTCAGTCTTTTGAGTATATTTCTTGCCTGAAGCAGCACGGACTTCCAAACCAAACAGCGCTGAAAAGTGTGGTCTATTGTTTCCTTTCCAATCATACATACTGAGCATATGTCAGTCTCGCTTAATCCACATTTATACAACCGTGATTTTTTCGGAAGCGCCCTATTTAAAAATTTTCATAGACAGTCTCTCTCGTATGGTGACTTCGGTATGGCAGCTGTAATTGTCCAGAGTATATTCCACTGTTGACTAGGTAGTTTTAATTGTTTGTCCTATTCTGCGTAGCATACCGGTACTGCAAAAACATGCCTTCACGTAATCTTCGATACATTGTTCACGTGGTGAAGTCTCTGATGTTAAGTGGCTCGTTGCTGTTGGTAAAAAGAGCGAGTTGATCTGACCAGTAAAGCTTTGAATTTAGAGGAGGTCCTTGTGGAAGACGTAACCATGAAGAAGGTTTTTGCTTTTTGAACGGTAGGGTAGACGGTTGCTAATACTGTATTTTCCGGTGAACGAGGTTTACAAAATATATCTTGCACCGTAACAAAGCCTGATCGTGCTAAAGATGGATGGTGCAATGGTTTCTGGTGCAGATCAACAATCATTTTATTACCCCCATAGCGGTTCGTTGCACACTTTCTCATATGTGCGCGGTGCCTTAGCTATGCGGCCTCCCGAGTTGGAACGCCACAGCTGAATAAGACTTCGGTAGAAAGGTGGCAGTTTCGTAAAAAAACGAGCGGGTGGTTGCCAGTCTGTTGCTGCAAATACTGCTGGTCCTAACTTACATAGGCCGGACGGTCTGAACCAATGATAGGCAAACTGTGACCATGTGCTTGGTGCTGTGGAAATAAAGGCGCTGTAACCATTGTAGATGTATAGAAATTATTCTAAAGCGAAGATGAGGCACGTTTAGACTTTCTTATTTTACGGAACCGATGCAAACTGCTTCTTGACCAAAGGTTGGTTTTCTCTCCATAGGAATCTCCATAGAATTTGGTCCAACTGTTGTAAGTAATGATATGGCATTGTAAGAACTCTGGCAGTGTAATAGACTTTGGACAAGGCAAAAGTTGATATTACTGTGGCTCTGCCAGCAATTGAGAGATCTCTCTTTTTCCATACACTTAAAGTTGCTTGGAATTTGTCGATGACTTTTTCCAATTTCTTGAAACCGTAGCCGTATAATCTGGATGAAACGTTATACCTAAGACGGTGATCTGTTCGTTAGACCATGCAATGTCGAGTGGTCGGTCTTGACGTTGTTTCTATGGTCCCAACCACAGCCCGTGTGATTTCGACCTGTTAAGTCGTGCACCTGAGGCTTCCTGATACATCGTCAACACTTCATCCAAAGCATTGAATCCTGCTTCGTTTGTGATGAAACATGTGTCATCGGCATATGCTGCCACTTTGACTGAATGCCTGCTGCTACTTACAGCAGGTATATTAACCTCTTCTATTCTCGGGTTGTTACGAATGGCTGATGCCAGCGGTTCTGCACAAAGGACATACAGCATTGGTGAGAGGGACATCCTTGTCGTACTCCTCGGCCTAATGTGATTTTAGAGGTTAGCCAGTTATTGACGATAACGTGACTATCCACCTGATGATAGAGTGCTCTGATCCAACTACGAAAGGTTGGCCCAAATCCAAATTTTTCTAAGACTGTCAACATGTACTCCCAACTTACTCTATCGAAGGCTTTCTTTGGTCTACTGAAATAACAGCTGCTCGGGTGTTTGTAGTTTCACACAGATGGATGGCATCACGTACAATAGAACAATTTTCAGAGATGGTGCGATCGAGGATGCAACACGATTGATTCTTGTGAATGATTTGAGGTAGGACGTGCTTGAGGCGATTTGTCAAAGCTTTGGATATAATTTTATAGTTTACATTGAGCAGACTGATTGGACGCCAGTTGTTCAAGTCACTTCGTTTCCCTTTTTTGTATAACAGACGTATAACACCTGCGTGTTGGGAGGCCAAAAGACTTCCACACTGCAGAACCTCGTTTGCCACTTGGACAAAATCCTCGCTAACTAACGTCCAGAATACTCGATAGAACTCCAATGGAAGACCGTCTAAACCTGGTGCTTTGCTCGATTTAAACATTTTTAGCGCTTCGGTACATTCATCTTCTGTCAGAGTGCCTTCACAGAATTCCTTGTTTTCCTCGGTCAGTTTAACATCAATTGAATCAAGTCTTTTTTGCTATTTTGACGTTACTGCTTCCTTTGAGTACAGGTCTTCATAATACTTTGCCACTGCCTGTAGGAGGCGATTACGGGTGTTAATCACTGCTCCGTCTATTTCCAACTTGACTAAGTGATGACGTCCACCCTCCATGACGTTGTTCTGTGGAAGCGAAGTACTTTGATTATGCCTCTCCCTTGTCAAGCCATTCTGCCCTGCATCTAACATGCTGACCTCGTATTTTTTCTTTATCTAAATTTTGTAATTCAATCTTGTAGCGTTCTATGGCTTTGCCTGCTAAAATGTCACCATTTTAAAGACGCGTAAAAGGATGTTGTAAAGACTTCTTGACTTTCGTCCTATGCTCCATATGTTTCTTAGATCTGGCAGTTCCATAGCTTATACAACATGATTTCACACGGTCCTTCCCTATATCCCACCACTCTCGCAAGGACGGGAAACTCGCTTTTTCTTTTCTCTAAGATGTCCATAGTGACGTGATACGTGACCGAATCGTTCCTCTTGTAGATACGAGATGTTGAATTTCCAATAACTGTGTCCTTTCCTTACAGTCGTTCTGTGACTTTCAGAGGCGGAACCAGAACCCGATCGAAGGGGGGAGGGCACAAAAATCAATCAGGAATAGTATGACGTCACATTCATTAAAAGTGATGTGAAATTGCTTTAGTCGTCCATTAAATTAAGATTAACAGAACACTGTGATGATCGCTAAAGACTGTAGCTTTGACTGAGACATCTGTAACATCGGATCTGAGGCTGTGGGTGACGAAAAACATGTCTAGTCGTTCTGCCACGTTGTTATGTGGCTGCGTCCAGGTGAATCCTCAGGTAGTAGAATTTCTTTTACGATATATATCCACTAAATCCAATTCTTTGATAAAGCTGTGAATCGCATTATGACTCGCTATGCGTGGTGTTGCCGTAGAGAGAGACATACGATCAACACGATGATTGAATACACAATTGAAGTCTCCACATACCAAGTTGTTTGGATATAAAGACAATAATTTTGACATAGATGACAGAAACTCTGTTCGCTGAAGACATTGAACAGGAACATAAACAGCTGTCAGATAGAAAGATACATCTCCCTGTCGAATGAGCACAGTGACACTGCGTCCACTTGGATCAGAACGTATTAATGTTGATGTAATGTCTGGATGACGTTTGACTATAAAAGAAACATCACGAGAATGATTAGTTCCAAATGAGTGAAAACTGTCATAGCCTGGAAATTGAGTAGACCAGTCAGAGGGAGTTTGGGCTAGATAAGTTTCCTGTAGAGCTAAAATATCAACATGATTCGTTTTCATCCACGAACATAAGATGTGTCTCTTGAGTGGATCATTTATTCCCCTTACATTAAGGGTAGAAATTACAAGGTTGTTTGCCATTATTAAGACTATTAAAACACAAAACAAAATTAGTGATGTCGCTGGACGAAGTAGACTACGATCCGAGAGGAGGCGAATTGGGAGGCTGAGGTGATTCCGATGACAAGAGATTAATTATATCTATTTTCCGATTGCTATTTTTGCTTCTTTCTCTTTTCTTTTTTTGTTTCTTGGGTTGTGCTGTAGTGGGTGTAAGTGAGCGCTTTCGGTTCCGTTGTTCATTTTCGTCCTCATCGCTCATTTGTTCCTGGCATTGCGTTGTGCCATCTGTTCACAGGTCGGTATCTGATTGTTCATAATAGGGATCATCATTGTTGTCGACACTTTGCTCAATTTGTTGATAAGAATCCTCATTAATGCCGACACTTTGTTCAACTTGTTGATAAAGATCATCATTGTTGTCATCGCCTTATTCAACTTGTTGCGCAACATTCACTATATCCATTGCCGAGTGTTTCTTGTGCTTCCACACCGATGACAACGACGAAACCATTTTGGTTGAGGGCAGTCTCGTATCTGATGGTCTGTTGAATCACACCTATAACTCCTTGACAGCTGTCCAGCATAGCGTAGGTAGAAACGTAATACATATCGCCCTATCCTGTAGGATGTCGGAAACTCTCCCCTGCGATTTTTCACTGTAAAGATGCGCAGTCCGGTTTCTGTGGAAGGCGCAAAGGAATAGCAACGTCAATGAATGTTTGTTACCTGGCCGTAATTATTGAGTAGCGTGGTGACCGTTTCATCTGGAATTTCGTATGGCATTTTAACCGAAACAAATGCTGTCGGTGGTCCTCTGTTTCTTGGTATGTCAATTGAATAACATTGATAATGTTGGTGGTTTACATCGAAGCCCGTGCCTAGCACCGTGTCTCTTGCGGTGGTGCATCCCAATGTAATCTGAAATGATCCCTGGTTGCCTACTTGAGTCACGAATTTGAGGTCTTCTTCTTGCACGACAGAATGTAATGCAGTGATTACGTCACGGGTAGACAAATCTTCTGCGTTGTCCAAAACAATGGTGAGCGGACGCTCCAAAGAGCCCGCCATGGCTTGCAAACAAAGGCTGATCCAACAAGACTCGCCGTTTTTGCAACTGACCAGATATTAAGATAGGGTGGCTCTTTAGCTCACCGAAAACGCACAGAACGTGAAAAGAAAACCTGTTATAACTTGGCAACAGTCTAGAGACGTTGCAGCGCGAACAAACGTGGTACCCACAACGGCCTCGCAATACATACATACATACATACATTTTTTGTTTGTACATACGTACATACAAGAACCCCTAAGGTCCAGGTTTGATACTGCAATGACTAAACTTGCTATACTCTAAACTTTCAACAGTCACTCTATCATGTCACCAGGTACGTCATACTTGCTGTACGTACTTCATACTTCATACTTCATACTTGCTGGACAGAACTGACACTCCGGAGAGAGAGGCCATTGTATGTTAGTTCCTTGCCCAAGAGGATTTATGTATGTGGCCCTTCCGCACTCAAACTCTGACCCGAAGGTCCCGGATGTTGCCAATCTCCCAACTGCACACTCTAACCAATTGCGCCACATACATTCATACATACATACATACATACATACATACATACATAATACATACATACATACATATATACATATATGCATACATACATACATACAGACAGACAGACAGACAGACAGACAGACAGACAGACAGACAGACAGACAGACAGCTCGCCTTTATATGTACTAGCCTACCCCCGGCAAGTTCGAGTGCACGCGGTGGGCAGTGGAAATCGAACCCGCCCCTCGTCGATTCTACTTCCCATTAATTGCATGATTCAACTTCAGCAACAAAAGAAAGCCCACCCGAGTTCAGTCCCCGAGAGGGGTTCCCGGTGAATCGAGCGCGAACGCACGTGCGAGCCAGTCCCGCCCGGCAGCGTCGGTGCGCCGATCCGTCCACCGTCCTGCCGCACTGCGTGCGTACGGACGGTCTACTTCTTGTATAACGCCACTTCCGCGTACAGACGGGACGAAATGGCACTTAGAGCAATCATATATACACTAGCCTCTACCTGGCATCCGAGTGCACGTAGGCTCAGCCGGTCATCTCCCCCCGCGGCGGAGAAAGACCGGCTCGAGACATTCGCCACTCAAAGGAACCGCCGACTCTCTATCCTCCAATCAGGATTCTACACGTTTAGTTAGTGTTTTTGCATGCACGTGTAATCACGATAACTGCTGATAGCAATGCCCGTCGCTATTGGCTCTCTACTAATGCATTTGAAACTGAGTAGTCAATTGCTCTCTCCGTCTGATATCACACTTTGTTAGTGTATGAGTTACACCTGTATGTCGTCTTCTCCTTTGTCTTCCTTTATACTTGGAGGAATAGGCATGCAGCGCATGCAAAGCAACTTCTAGTCGCTCACGGTGTCGTACGTTGCATGCATTGAACGAGTACTGTAGACCATCTACAAAGCGTGGTATGTGCACTCAACGCAGGACTCCGTGCAGAGCTGTGATTTGCATGCGTACGTTGCGGTCGATCTTTGGTTGGCCTCTGTGGTAAACTTTGAGTCTAGCGATCTTAAAAAGAGAGACAGACAGTAGTATATCTGGCGTCAAAGTGATACCACCTGCCCCTCTCACATATTTTTGCATCCTCTTCGGGTTTTCGCACCCCTTTCGGGGCTGCTCAGCCTCTCGAGTCTGCGGAACATGGGAGAGTGTCAGGTGGTATCATTTGTGACACCAGATATACTACTAGAGCTCGAGCAACCCATTTCGTTGCACCCACCCACGCGTATCCCTATGCTAAAAGTTGCACCCTATTAGACAAATAACGTCTCTAGTTTATAGCCACAGAATTGTGCGCAATGACAGCTATGACTGAATTTGATGCCATAACTGTAATGAGAGGCTGGTGCATGATCGTAGAACAAGTGAAACACTTATTACTATCTATATACTCTACGATACCGGAAGCACGCGATCACATATCTAATTATAAGCTATTCTTAGGTACACTCTACAATACGTCCCTCTCTTGGGGCACACGTCCTCATGTGAGCTAAAGCAAACAGTATTCACAAAGCAAAACGAAACGACTAAACAAGAAGCAAACGAAAAGACAGGATGAACAAGCAAAAGTTATAAATCTGCAAACCAAACCGTTGTGCCGGAATACCAGCAGTACTGCGAGCCAATCAGAGTACGTAACTTAGCTTTTTGTAACGGACAAAGATGCTCGTTGACAAAAGTGGAAGCACTTGCTTGCTTAGGTGACGAAGAGCTGTTTGGATAATCGAGTACGTCCGAGGCAGAAGGTGAGTCGGCACAATGAGTAGAGATTGGAATGGTAGAAGTCACGGTCGACTCCACTAGTGCAGGAATAGACTGCGAGACAGTAAGAACGCAAACACGGCCAACAGGACCAGTGAGGCCGACGGAAGCAGCAGTGCCATCCTGATCGGTAAAAACGCCGAAAATAGAGATTGTGGCTTTTTGACTTGGACCGGGGCCGCCAAATGTGACAGTGCCATTCCGGTAGCTAATGACGGCACGGACAAGTCGCAAAAATTCGGAACCCAAGAGAACAGGAAATGAAAAGTCTTGGACTACCACGAATGAATGAGTAATCTGCTTATCGCCAACAGACAACGTGAGTTGTGTTTGACCAACCACATAAAGTTGACCACCATCCCCCGCAATGAGAGTGCGTGGAACAGCTGACGGCGGTGTGACGTCACGACCGAGACCTTCGACAAAATATGAGAAACAAGCGAGGCAGCGGCTCCACAGTCAATAACACAAGAAGTAATTTCAGTTTCGTCAACAGTGAGGTGACAAGTGAAAACAGCTGAAAGTGGAGGATTAAGAATCTCTGAACTTGACTCCTCGCAGTCAATAACGTAGACTGGATTATGGGGGCGCTGCGGTGATTGAGTGGAAACTTGAACCGGATGAAGGGGCAGAATTGCGTTGTGAATCAACGAAGCGAGCAGTAGTGGCGACAGGTGTTTGAATTGCGGTAGGAGCAACAGATGTTTGACTAGACTGAGGTTGAGACTGGAAACGAGAAGCGGTTTCTCGTGCCAGATGTTTGGGGCACTAGGCGATGCGATGTCCATACTTATGACAGTAAAGGCATTCACCACGAAACTCGGAAGCTGTAGGACCAGACTGGACAAAACTACGAGAAAAGGATGCGGGGGATACTGAAGTCGACTGTTGTGACTGAAGGAGCTTGATGACGTGACCTTGTTGTGCCGATAATTGTGATTGCCGAGTAACGAACTGTTGAAGCAAAACAATGGAGTGGTCAGAAGGCGATGAAAGTACCGTAGTCGGTGGCTGTTGCAGTTGCCCACCAGACGAGCCATTGGACTTCCATTGAGAGCGGGTAACCGCAAAGCACTCAGCTGTACCGTCAGGTGCAGGAAGTGGGCTTCTTTCACGTTTGCAAAGCCTTCCAGCTTTCCTCCTAACTTCGAATGGCTTCTGCTAAATTACTCGGTTGATCTCTTTCCAATTCTACTTGAAATTCCGGACGAAGGCCCTCCTGGTACCAAGTGACCACTGTGAGGTCGGGTAGCGCCTAGACCTGAGCCGTGTGCAACTGCAGTAAAGTACGGCGAAAACGAGAGCTGTACCCGACACGGTTTTATGTCCGCCCTGACAAAAAGACAATAATTTTCGAGTATAGTAACGCACCGGATTCTTTGGCCCAAACTGAGTGTGCAGGAACGATTCAAATGAGTTCCACGACAGGTCTGCTTCTGGAGTTACTGCAACAAACGAGCAATACTCTGCACGAGCACGACCAGCCAAAGCTACCGCAGCATGTCGAAGTTGAATTTGGGGCGACCAGCGTTCAAGTTGTGCCACTGAAGTGACATGGAAAAGCCAACTGTCCAAATCTTCTCCGTCGTCACCCCAAAACTTGTCCAGTTGAACTGGAACCAGCTAACTGCGAGGTGCAGGATCCAGACGGTGAGAGTGGACAGGATCTTCTGGGTTAATCGAACGATCTTGGCGTGCCTGTGACCTTTTAGTTTTTTGCGGAGGCATAACGAAGGCACCAAAGCTTCAAAACCAAACGAACGGTTCTTCACCAGATGTAGTGAGAGGCGGGTGCAGGATCGTAGAACAAACGAAAGACACTTTATTACTATAGAGTGCTCTGCTATATACTCTACGATACCGAAAGCACGTGATCACATATCTAATTATAAGCTATTCTTAGGAACATTCTACATAACTATGGAGGTATCTGGTCACCTGCTACCGCTCGTTCGACGTATTAACCGGGTGGTTGATTACGCTGCTAGACGTAAATGACTCAATGTTGTATACCCACGAGCATCCTAGGGTATAGGCTGTTATTATATCACGGGTACATACCCAAATTGAAAACCGGGATTGAAGTTTTCATCATCAAAGATGTGGAGTTGACTCAGAAGAACATCGTCGGTCCACCCAGACCTCTGAGTTCTGGTGATGTTGCTATTGGGCACTGTTGTTTGTCGATCTACAGTAAAACATCGATCTCGGTAAGACGATCACCCAGCGAGTGGCCAGAGAGGTCGAAGGCAGGTTGATGCCCATGGGACATCTTGTAAGGTTAGATGCTCCCTATGTGACAATGTCACTATGTTGAAACGAGCACATCTCACCACCGAAGAGAGAATATAGAAATGAGGTCGAGAATATCCGTATCGCCGACAGATTTATCGAGATGGTGAAGAAACACGTCGGGATCTACAAAGATGCCATAGCCAATGTAGATCCCGGACCGATTCAATTTCATACAGCTAGAAAACAATTGATCGAGTGTTTCAACGAATTCTAGCAACTCTGGAGCGGGGAAAGTGACCTCCGCGGAGAGTATAAAACTCTGGACCGACATTATTAAAACGTTGGTGCCAGATCTATTCGAGCATAGTTGCATACGTCTTACAAAAGAGACCCAGCGAAGTTGATTGCAACAGAAGCTGAGAAACGCCAAAGAGAAGCGCAAACGTCATCATTAGGTCATAACCTTTGCTCTGGTCCACTCACTGTCAAGGTTATAGAACACAGCGAAATTGTGTCTTATTAGACATATGTAATCTATAGTATATACAATGGCGATACTTTTACGACTTCTTGCCGCTGCTCAAGCAGTGCGTTATCACGGTTCGACTCTTGCCACTCTTCCTATAAATTTTCAACGACGGTTAATATAGGCTGTCTGCCAGGACACTACTCTATTCGACTAGATGACAATGCAGTACCTGTAATTCATGCACCTCGTAGGGCACCTGTGGCACTGAGAGATGCCATCAGAGATGAGTTGGACAGAATGACAGAAGAAGGAGTCATAGAGCCGTTCACAGAACCTACTTGGGTCTCATCGATGGTCACCGTGAGGAAGCAAAACAACAAAGTTTGAATATGTATCGACCCTCAAGACCCGAACAAGTCAATTACCGTATCAGGCGAGCACACTATCCACTCCAGACCATTTCGCTAGCGATTTTGCAGTTGGTGCCATTTTATCTCAAGTCCAAAACGGAGCTGAACGCCCTCTTGCTTACGCTAGCCGCCAACTAAACTTTGCAGAAACCAACTACCCAGTCATTGAAAAAGAAGCCCTGGCAATCGTTTGGGGCATTGCTCATTTCCGGCCGTACCTCTATGGACGTTAATTTCTAGTTATCACGGACCGTCAGCCATTGACGCTTCTGCGATCTCTCAAAGGACCAAAAGGCCATCTCGCCCGCTGGGTGAATGAACTGAGCCAATACGACTTCAAAGTTCACTACAAAAGCGGGGTGGACCACACGGATGCTAATGTCTTGTCACGACGGCCCCATTCTTGTGAGGATACGAAGCAGCCTGCAAGTCTTTGTCACCCTGATATTGTTGTATGTCAAAACATCAGCATTGCTCCTAGTTATACGAACGCGGAGCTAGCCAACCTCCAGCGCAGAGATCCGGTACTGCGACGGGTAATCGACAAGTTAGTGACCAGTAACGTCTGTCCACCTCCAAGCGGACCATGGCGTTCCGGAACCTTGCGACGATATCGACAAATATGGAGCCAACTAGTGATACAGGACGGCGAACTTTGTAGACTTTGTAGCTCGGGCGACAGGGGCCAACTACAACTAAAATACTTCCAACTTCTCTCGTCCACGACGTGTTACAACAACGTCATGACGATTCCTTTGGTCGTCACTTGGGCATACAGACAAAACAGCAGATCGGGTGAGAGAAAGGTTTTATTGGCACAATTACTCGAAAGACGTTGTTGAATATATAAAAACTTGTGACAAATGCCAACGCTACCGTAAGCCCAATCGCTCCGAACGAGCAAACCTTCAATCTATTCCAGTGGGCAGACCATTTGAAATGGTAGCCATGGATATTCTGGAACTGCCTGTGACACAACGCGGCAACAAATACGTCTTGCTGGTTTCTGACTATTTTACTCGCTGGCCGGAAGCTGTTTCTCTGGAAGATCAGAAGGCCGAAACTGACGCCCGAGCGCTTGTAGAAGAGGTTGTGAGTCGCCACGGTGTACCTGCTATGCTGCTTTCTGATCAAGGCCCAAACTTTGAGAGTGCACTAATCAAAGAGCTATGCGACCGCTCTTGGGAATTGCTAAGGTGTGCACTACTCTGGGTCATTCTCAATGTGACGGTTTAGTCGAACGTCTGAATCGCACACTCATCAGCATGCTTACTAAATACTGCAGCAATAGTCCAAACGATTGGGATCTGTGGTTGGTTTCATTGTTGGGTTCGTACCGATCAGCAAAACAGGCATCGACTAGATACTGTTCGTTTGAGCTAGTGTATGGGCGTTCCCCTCAGTTGCCTGCAGACTCTTGTTTTGACACTTCTCAAACTCCACTCACTGACTGTGAATAACCTTCGCCTTACGGTGACAAATTCGTTTCCGGTCATGTGAACCTTACGCATAATCGCGCGCGCTACTCCACACGTAAGGCGAAGAAATGGCCAGCGTCGAGGCTGGGTATGTATAATCATACAAACGAATTGTACCCTTTGTATTGACCAATCAAGGTTGCCAAAAACCACGTGACATGATACAAATTTGCATATCATGTCACGTGGGGTTTGCCAACTTTGATTGGTCAATACAGCAGGTCGTTTGTACACATGTACGCTGATATCCTCGACAGTGTACCGCTGTCACCCTACCGTTGCTATAATCAACAGCACAACTCAGCTGGTTTCAATAACGCACAGATGATATGATATGCCATAATTATCTTAGCTAGTGAGCTACTAGACGGCCAACGCGCTTAGACTCCGTCTAATTAGTTAATTAAACAGAATGGTTACACTGACAAACACCTAGAAAGTAAGATTTACCTACTTACAGCTCAAAATAAACGGTAATTCAAACCAACCAATGGCTTTGCCTAGTACAATCTCTGGTATGCTGTCATTCCGTCTCGGTAATTATCTCGCTTTTAGTTAATTGCCACTCCCTTGGGGGAATAACAACGATATCCTCGACGTGCCCATACGATACCTGCAATGCACACCCAAAGATTAGCTGCCACTACCCTCGTGGGGACTAACAACCTATATCCTCGACGTGCCCATACGATTTCTGTAATGCACACCCAAAGAACGACCATGAGCTCTAAAACTAAGTGTTTAGAGTGTCCCTAGGACCTTGCTGTCAAAAGCTATTCAAGAGAAGTCAGCGCTAGCATGCGCGACAGCAGTTGAAAGGTCTGGGTGTTCGAGGCTACTCGGTATGTTCAAAAGGCGAGTTTCCTATTTTTACGATCCCGAAGTTGGTAATTTTCACTACGGTCCGGGGCATCCTATGAAGCCGCAACGGCTGGCTCTGACTCACAGTCTCGTTCTTCACTACGGACTGTACAAGAAAATGGATGTCTATCGTCCTTACCGCGCTAATGAGCACGACATGGCACGCTTTCACTCGCCAGACTATGTCTCATTCTTGAAACGTATCACTCCACACAATACAGCGTCATACACAGATCACTTGACCAAGTTTAATGTGGGCGAAGATTGTCCTGTTTTTACAGGACTCTTCGATTTGTGTTCTATTTCAACAGGAGGGTCGCTTGAAGGAGCTATCAAGCTCAACAATGGACTGTGCGATGTAGCTGTTAACTGGGCCGGGGGCTTGCATCATGCAAAGAAGTATGAAGCATCAGGATTTTGCTACATCAATGACATCGTAATTGGAATATTAGAATTATTGAAATATCACGCCAGAGTACTGTACATTGATATCGATATTCACCATGGTGACGGTGTGCAGGAGGCATTCTATTTAACCGACAGAGTACTGACCCTTTCATTCCACAAATATGGTAACTATTTCTTTCCAGGGACAGGGAGTATGTTCGAGATAGGATCTCAGCAAGGAAAGCATCATGCTGTCAACGTACCTCTGAGAGATGGAGTCGATGATCAGAGTTACCTTTACATTTTCCGTCCAATAGTCCAAGCATGCGTTGACAGGTACCAGCCTTCATGTATTGTTCTACAGTGTGGTGCAGATTCATTAGGTTGTGATCGATTGGGCTGTTTCAATCTGAGTATTCAAGGACATGGGAGTTGTGTGGAGTTTGTCAAAGGGCTGAATTTGCCTCTTTTAATTCTTGGTGGTGGAGGATATACGGTACGTAATGTGGCAAGGTGCTGGACATATGAAACATCCCTGTTGTTGGATACTCCAATTAGCAATGAATTGCCTTACAATGAGTACTTTGAGTACTTTGGCCCTGACTATACTCTTCATCCTGACACTCTGACACGCATTGAGAACCAAAATAACCGCCAGTATTTGGATCAGATTAAACAAACTGTCACTGAAAATCTGAGACTACTGCAGGCAGCTCCTGGAGTGCAAATGCACCACATTCCACCAGACATATTTACGTTTGAACAAACAAGAGATCCAAACCCAGATGAACGAGTGGCACAGAAAGAGGAAGATGCATGGGTAGAAGCAGACAATGAATTTTATAGTGGTGACAAAGATATTGATCGCGATTCACTTCCTATAGATGTTTGACTAAATATTGTTATACTACTATATATTGAATGTTGCCATTGCAAAACTGTTAGTTGTACGCTAACTATAATATAATCAATGTTGTGATTCAACTGTCATTTCTTGGCTTGCTGCACCTGATATTCAGCTGCTGCCGCCTGGTTCATCCACCAGTGTAATTCTCCATGGTACAATCTAACTTTTCCAGCAGGTGGCATATCGTCATCATCAACAGATTTGTTAAGATCCAATGCTTTTGCTGCTGGTCCAGTTTTGCTGGAACCCATTACAATGAACATAACACAATGGGCATTGTTGACAACAGGAAGAGTCAGAGTGATCCGTGCAGGTGGTGGTTTAGGTGAGTCGCTCAAGGAAGCAACAATTTTTGTTTTCTCCTGAAGAAGAGGGTGTCCGGGAAATAGAGAACAAGTGTGACCATCAGGCCCCATACCAAGCAACATCAAATCGAATTTGGGTATGTCACTTCCAGGATAAACAATTCGAATTTTAGCTGTGTAGTCATCAGCTGCACCTTCAACAGTAAGTTTTGGGTTGATAGTATACACATGTTCTGGTTTAATCGGTACCTATTAATTCAAATCAAAACATTAGATAATTGTGATATAGATAAAGGTATATAATGTCTAAATTGAAGGTTCATGAATGCATGCATGGCAGGTTATATGGCATGCAAGTGCACGTAAGATATGACCCATAACCCTTGCCAAATATTACAAGCTGTGACACATCTTTAAAGCTTCCAAATACTCAGACTCAAAAGCATGCAGTTATCAGTTATCTTCTATACAAGATACTGATCTAATGTCATGTCATGTTAAGTTAAATCAATTGCTATATAAAGTAGTTTGTCCTGCTACACATATACACTGAGTACTATTCAACAATAGTCTGTCAATCTACAAAATTTTTATTAATATACAAACAGACAGACACACAAACAAAGCCAACAATCAACACATAACACCAACAATAAAACCCAAAAATAATTCTTCAACTTGAAATTCAGTTCCAGTTGAGACCTATTCATTGCTCTAGCTCACCCAAGTCTGCTTAGATCACAGCTTCAATTACTAGCAAATACAGGTACATCTTAGTTAGACTTGGACTTATATTCCATGACAATTGTATGTCAAAACAGGGAACAACTGAGTGTCTGTCATCGACACACAATCACTTAAGCAAGTAGTTACTACATACCCAAACTAACATCACAAAAGTTACCTATACTGTAAATTAAGTAGATAATTTTAATTAGAGGTATTGATTCTAGATATCTGTATACCAAACTTCCTAGTTTGTGCAAACGCATTGGTTTCTGATGGTTGTCATAACTCACTTGGCAAAGGTTGACTGACATGCACAGAGACACACATGCAGTGTCAAACGTTTACCTGCTGCCAGGAATATAACACAAAGTATAATTACCCGAGGCCCGGATTTCCAGGCTAAGAGTATAGTAGTCGTCTGGCAGACTGTATTTATACTCGATTAGCGCAGATGCCAATGAAGCTATTCCGACCAATAGATGAGAAGTGGTGTCATTACTGACCAACAGACGAATGTGATGTCATCGTAAGGCTCCACCTCTCTCTGTTTGGTAGCTGTGTTACGAGAATCCAGCCATCGAGCGTTCATCCTGTACATGGTGTCTAGTCCACCTAGACACCATGGTCATGCATGAAGAAGCACGAAGCAAAAAACGTGACTCCTACATTGTAGGTAGAAGAGACATGTCCCTCTTGACTGAATACCCAATCCATGATTAATTTAAGACACTATGTTCAGCAAGAACTAGCAGCTGTGCCATATTGGAAGGTTTTGTCTCGTACTGGAGAATCAGACTTATCC
Organism: Corticium candelabrum; assembly: GCF_963422355.1. Classification (NCBI taxonomy): domain Eukaryota; kingdom Metazoa; phylum Porifera; class Homoscleromorpha; order Homosclerophorida; family Plakinidae; genus Corticium; species Corticium candelabrum. The sequence goes on along the minus strand of NC_085088.1, from coordinate 8,159,647 downwards.
TTGAAAAAAGCTTGTGGTGGTACGAAAATTAAACCGATTACCTTGAATATTAAAAAAATGATTTATGAATGATCAGTTTTTGCTTTTATATAAAAAAAATGGAGAGGCAGCTTGCTTTGAAGCTTTGTGCCAGTGTCCCATATTTGAGAACGTCCCATATTAGATACGGGACTCTACACAACATGCATGGAAGTCCCTTGAGTAAAAGTATGTGCAGTGCCAAGCATGTTTGTGGACTGCATTTGACGCAATGAACCAACACGAAAGCTTTTCGCTCTTTCTAGGAACTGTTCAAAACTTAGAGATGCAAAGTACGTCATTTTTGTTGCGATGTGCAAAAACCTTGCTTCATGATGTTGTAATTAAAGTTGTAATTGCCTCCTTCTTCGCCCTTTAGCTACCAGAATTAAATTTGTAAGCATTCCACTAGCTCTGGCATCCCTAAACTTTAGCATCAAAGAGCTAGCAATAGTCGCACTCCCACACGAGAAGTAGCTTCCGAAGTAGGAGACGAGACAGTGGAACGACTAGCCAAAGCACAAAGCAGATTCCACAAGTGAGGACTATACGACTGCAAGGTGTCCTGAATTCTTGCAACAAAACAAGTCAATGTCAGACTGTGACAATAGGGTCACCTGGGGTAACTCCGTGACCGGGTAACTCCGTGAATATCTAACCCTGTTTGAGTATGAAGCGTCTTACCTCCAGTTTAGAATTTGAATCTCTTCTACTGTTAGTAAACTAGTTGACGTGCGATTATGAGTTTCATAGCAAGTCGATTGCTACTTGAATTGACATCTGAGCTGGCAAAGCGAAAGCAACAAACACGACTCCTACACTTCACAGCAACTTCATTGGGTATAGCAAAAGAGCTAATAGGTATGCCATATTTGTCACTACCACAATAGATGCAGTAGAGAAATTTTCCTGAGCAAGTAATAGTTACAACCATTCGTAAGTCGTAGTTGCCAGAACAAAACTCTGTTCATGAAGTTGCCCACCCATAAAGCCCGGTTCACAGTACAACGCTGGCACAGCGTCCTGCAAGCATCCTGGATGCTGACAAGGATGCTCACACGAGCATCAGCAAAGATGCTGGTGCTGCACCATTCACAGCATTGCATCTGATGAGCGTTCATCGTACAAAGAACACACTGCGACAGTGGTCTGGTGCTGCAAAGTAACCACGTTTGTACAATGTACTCACAACAGGCATGGATAACGTTATTTTGCTTTGTTGCTGCTGCGCCGTAGTCTCAAGCGTATTCTTTCATCCTTAGGTCCTTGTAGTCCTTAGACTGAACTTGCTAAATGCATGGAAAAGCACGCACACACTCAATGAAAACTTCCATCAACGAATCAATGATCGATGCCGAATAGAATATACCGGATACGTCCAGTTGCCCTGACTGACTTTCGATTGGTTGAAAATGAGCATGTGATGTCATCGGATGCTGGGTCACTTCTGGCTAGGATGCTCGATTAGAATTTTTCTCTATTCCAGCGTCAAGAACGCTCGCCTAGCGTCGTGCAAGCGTCAGTGTGACGCTGATGTTCGCTCATTGTCAGTGTCCAGGACGCTCGCAGGACGTTTGTGCTAGTGTCGTACTGTGAACTAGGCTTAAATGACAGCTGTCCAGAAAGATTATTTAGCCTCCTTGGTAAGACAATGACCATACCTACGCAACGCACCTATCATTTGAAAACATTTTGACAACTGCATTAACATGAACTTTGAAGCTTAGGTCTTCATCAAACACTAATCCAAGGTACCCTGCCGATTTAAGCGGATGCAGTTCTGAACCATCCACAAAACGACGACATAGAGACGAATCACAAAATGTGTCAATAGTTTTGACGCAGACTGTAGGATTATGAGTTTCATAGCAAGTCGATTGCTACTTACATGGACATCCGGGACGGCGAAGCAATGGCAACAACACGCCTCCTACACCGCACAGCCACTCCCTAGCTAGGGTACAGAGAAAGATCTAATAGATATGCCTTATTTGTCGCTACATGTACCACAATAGATGCAGTAGAGAAACGTACCCAAGCAAGCAATAGTTACAACCATTCGTAAGTTGTAGTTGCCAGAACACAACTCTGTTCACGAAGTTGCCCCACCCACAGGATAGCGGTGTTGACGAGTCCCGAATTATCTCAAGAACGATTAAGATTTCAGAGATGGTCGCCTACACGCTGATTGGCAAAAGGCTACTGCTCCATACGGTAGTAAGATCAAGTGACTACAACACTCATACGTAGCAATATTCGGGCGTGTATCAAATTACCCTGGATTACCTACGAGTAACAACCGATCGACAACACAACATACAACACAACATACAATGAACCCCACTTCCTACAAGCAAACTTTACTCTTTACTCCTGTATAATATCACCGGTCACGTGTACCTTTGCAAAGAAAGTATCCTGAAGTGCATTGTAATTGCTGTCCTCACTATCTAGATTTACATGTCTCTCATCACAAAAAAACACACGCCAAGCTGGCCAGTCAACATTTTTCTTCTTCCACAGCCCGTCTCCCACCAGTTTGGCGACGCTCCCTCCAGACAAGCAGATTGAAAAAAATCCGTGCTCCTTCACTGCTTTGGCTGATCGCTCTACAACGTAGTCATAAACCGTACTAGCTAAAGCAGCATCTGAGTCTGCTACGTGGACAATCGGCTTTGGAGCTGACATATGTGAGCAAGCTACGCAAGACTGAGTGCGTGCGTTAGCAAAGTAAATGCCATGGCGACAGCAAGCGACAGGAGATCTGAGTAACATTTACACCGTTTTATGGATATGTAGATTGATTAGGAATTCCCATTTTGATTACAGGGCGGATGCTCAGGCCAAGGGTCTTCAAGAGCACATCGGTGTCGTGGAGGACAATTTCTCTTCTCTACTTCAGAATTTTGCTGCAATTTCTCGCAAATGCGGAAAGCTGCGAGACAAAGGCGACCTGCTTGTGAAATCTATGAGGGAATACTCGGAGCTAGAAACTCCTAGTGTCAAATCGTCGTTGGGTGCATGCGCAGAATGTTTTGCTGGTCTAGAAGACTATAGGGAAGCAATGGTGCCGCAGATTTAAATAGTTTAGTCGTACGGATACGAGAAATTTATATGCAGTTTCCTTGTATTAGGTTGCAAGGCTAGAGGCCAAAGTTATTCAACCATTAACTGATTATGGCAATATTACAAAGAAGGCCAGAGTATGCATACGTGGTTGTGTGATTGTGTGGTTGTGTGTTGTGCCATATCAAATGAACATAATTTATTTTTCGTAAGTATTCTTGCATTAATTTTGTCTTCCAGCTGTTGGTTAGTAAAGTTCAGTGCTCGTGACTATGTGGTGTACGTAATGGAATTTGGAAATTGTATGTCAAGAGGTGTTACAATTTGTTTAGGAAGAGCTGAGAGCAAGACGGACAGCACTTGAAAAAGAACTTGGAAAACAGAGGAATTTGGATAAAATCACTGTGAGAGACCCTGCTGATGCATCAAAGAGAGTATTATTATAGTTTCAAAATATGCATTTTGAGTAAATTTAGTTGATGGTTGTTTAATTTGTTTTGCAGCATCGAGTATGTGGTGATGTTGATGACGCATAGTTGTGCTATATACGTTATTGTAGCTCTTGTAGGCAAGACAGGAAGTGAGTCAAGCCCAAATTCAATCGAACAGAGCACAAAAGGCGTTTGAGGATCATATGATTACCTTCGAAACGAAAAAAATCAGAGATCTGAAAGTTTGTATTTACAGTTTGAATATGCATGGTCCAAGCATGTTGTAAATGTACTGTATAAAATTTAATAATCTTTGTAATTAATTTACTGCTTGAAACATTTGTCTGTGTACTGTTGTTGCTAAGAAGTAGGTCAGTCTGCTGTGCTATTGTGGTAGTGCAAAAGTGATATCTAGACTATTGAATTGATCAGGGCTGTAGCCAGCAGTTTGGAAGTGGTCTGGTTGAAATTTGCAGGCATGCACTGATGCAGACAGACACAAAAGATAATTTTCCTCGTGGTACAGAGTCAGCTTTCTTCAAAATGTCAGTACATGTTTTTGTGATGTAGTCTTTGGCAGTAGACTTTAAATTAAGTCTGTCGGTCATATCTTAGTGGCAGTGCAAGATTGTTCAGCTTTGCCTGACTATCCTTCGAATCTCCTCAAACCAAATTACTTTTTAGGTTACTACACAAATTAGAACTAAGAAAATGTAAACTTTTGTGAAAAACTTTATCCACTGTCCTAGCTTCTAGCTGTAGGAATCAATTTCTTACATTTATGGATTGAGAGCAAGATTCTCTGAATATTTTCAAGTTACAGGTTCAAGACAGAGTCATGCAGAATGCTGCAGAACGCTATAAATCTTACGAGTGCGTTTGCAGTGCAGTTGCTGAACTTGCATTCTGTCTATAGCTTAACAGCAGTGACAGTGTGGTGACATAACATCTTGATTGAGCGTCATCAATGTCACAGTGGAGAGACGGCCAGGTATGAGACCATTGGGTCCGTGCAGAGTGCATGCAGCACAGGGTTAATTCTTATACTTCATGAAGGGCCTCCTAGGAAACAACACATCTTCTGGTTCCACTTTTATCTGCTATTCTAAAACCAGAATCAACAGGTCTACGAGCTGTATATGTGCTGTGTAATCTGTGGTCTTGCAGGCACTTGATATGAGGGTGTCTACAGAGTGGTTAAATAAAGACTTATTTAATCAACTATGTCTTATTTCGGAAGTTGTCGGGAATGGTCCATTGGTTGAAGGACAAATGTTGAAAGTGGTTTACTTGAAACCGGACCAAGCAGACCGGTGGCTACGTCCCTGTGAATGCTGATTGACATTCATTGCAATTGGCAAGAATGGAAGGGTGTGGTTAGAACTTATAATATATAGAAGTACATAACTGTACACATTTTGATTGAGGATGCAATTATACATAAGCAACTGAAGTAACACTGACAAATTACTGTATAGTATTTGTAAATTAATTGTTAAATTAATACCATGATTATAACTAGAAGTTTATGATCTCATAAATATAATGCTTCTACTAGTAATGGACTTGTGCATGGCACTACTTGGCATATACAATTAAGACAGGCAAATAAATTCATCTTTTGTTATGAAATTTTTTGAGGTTGTTACGTAGTAATTTATTATGATATAGTTTATAACTTCTTGCATTGCAATTTGCTTAGTCGTGCAAGCTGCTGCCCATATATATATATATATATATATATATATATTGCAAGAAATGTGCACCCTATAGAAAATTTGACATATAGGGATGCTTTGACTCGTAGGTGTTTATCAACCAAAAATAATAGATAACGTTTATCAACTGTGCTTTAAATTGTTAGTTTTTTGTTACATCATAATAGTGTTGACCAATGGTCTCTAATCATGATGTTACTGTCATCTTGATTTAAAGTCCCATGTCTTCTAATGTAAATTGCCTCTTTGATTCGTCTAGTATATTTGTTTTCTGTTGTTAATGTTTGACTTTCTTCCTAATTCATCATGTGGTCAGTTTTCCAGCAGTAGGCCGCAAGGGCGTTGTTATGGGTGTTACCATGTTGAAATGCTAATTTGTGTTCATTTAGTCTCAATTTTAGATTTCTTCTTGTTTCTCCAATATAAAATTTGTCACAATTACTGCAACCAATTTTGTATACAATGTTTACTCTTTTAAATGGTGTAAGTGGATCTTTTGGTGACATAGTAATGACTGGACAGTTGTTGTTGGTGCACTCACTAATTTGATATTAAGTTTATTGCACAGACGTCTGACTTGTTGTGTAATACCTGGTATAAAAGGCATCTTTAATATTGGCATTTGTTGTTTGCAACTTGATCTTTGATTCCGTGATTTCATTAGTTGTTTCTGTATGAAGAAGTCTGGATATCCATTACATTTTGCACATCTCTCGCCATATGTCTAATATTCATGGCCACCGTACAACACCATATCACATTATTTACCGCCACGAGAGGGCTTTGGCGACATCTGTTTATCGACTACGACACGTATAAGAACAACTTGCGTGACAGAAGAACCATCTTCATTTTTTGTTAAGATGTAGAGACAACCAGGTGATACCAAAAGGATTGCAACTGAAATGCCATCATCTGTTCACTACCAAATGTATGCAGAAGATATTACACTGTTGTGAAGTGAGTATTGTTCGTTCATGTATCAAAAAGGTACACTGCAAATTGGTACGTCTAAGCCAGAACATCCAAGAATATCAAGATAATATCAGGAAGTTGACATCAGACAACATAAGTTGAACAAACTATTTGAATGGACTGTGAGTTGTTTCAATTACGTGTTTGTAAAAATCAAGAAGAAACAACAGACAAAACTGCAAAAGCTATTGAATCATAAAACAAAGAACACCGTCATTAATTTGAGCAACAAAATGCTTGACAACACAGAATTTAAAGTCCATGGATATGGTGTAAATTTTGCAATTGCATCAAAAACAGTTGATGTTGACAACATGATTGCCGGAATTGGGACAACTGCTCTATCTTTACCATCCTACGGCCACTGAACTTCGAGAAGGCATTAATTAAACAAATTTTAAAACAAGAAGACTATTAATTAAAGAAAATGTATTACCACAAGATATAAAAGCAATTAGAGATCTACGGAAAGACACTTCTGTTACTATTCTACCTGCAGATAAAGGCAATTCCACAGTTGTTATGAACAAATGTGTTACGACACGAAGATGAAAGAATTATTAAAAGGTCAAAGGATTTTGACAAATTGTACACAATCCCACAAAGAAACTGGAAAGAGATCTAAACGACATACTTAAATTACTTGAAAATAAAACAAGATCAACGCATGTAAACGAAGCGATATCAGTTGTAGAGGTCACATCATTCCACGAATGTTTGGTTTACTCAAGATACACAAAATAGGAGCTCCATTACTACCTATTGTTTCAAGCATTGATTCAGTGACGTGCAAACTTTCTAAAGAACTCACTCAAATTTTATCACCAATTACCGGATGTAATGGTTTTACTGTCAAAAATTTGGAAGGATTTGCAAACCAAATGAAGAATGTCTATGTCAACGACAACGAAATAATGATTAGCTATGACGTGACAGCTCTCTTACAAGAATTCCAAGCAAAGAAACGTTAGATGCCGAAAACCTTGACCATCTTAATTTCACTTTCAACTTTACTGTGTCAGACGTTATCAACCTTACAATTTTGTTTTAAAGACCACCTACTTTAAATATCAAAATCAATTGTGCGAACAATTGGAAGGTACGCCAAGGGATGTCCACTGTCTCCAATCGTAGCAAATCTATATATAGAAAAACTGAAAGAAACTGTATTCCAAGACCTACCATCATCAACAAGACCAACGTTGTGGAGACGCTATGTTGACGATGTATTTGCAATTGTGCATAATAATAACAAAGATACCATTCTCGAGTGTTTGAATTCTTACCGTCCATTAATTCAATTTACAACAGATTTAGAGTCAGGCCATCAGCTTCTTTTCTTGACTGTTTAGTTAAATGTAACATCACTGGAACACTAGAAGCATCAGTTTATCGAAAACAGACTACAGCCAACAGATACCTACACTATCATTCTGCTCATCCGACATCAGTAAAAGGTGGAATTATTAAATGTCTCCAACATCGTGCAGAACACATATGCAGCACAAACGAAGAAAAACTTTGGAAATATACAGAATAAAAACCATCTTTAAACATAATGGATATCCAGACTCATTCATACAGAAAAACTAATAAACCACTGAATCAAAGAGCAAGCTGCGAACAACAAATGCCAATATTGAAGATACATTTTACACCAGGTATTACACAACAAGTCAGTCATCTGTGCAATAAACTTAACATCAAATTAGTGAGTACACCAACAACTGTTCAGTCATTACTATGTCACCCAAGAGATCCATTTACACCATTTGAAGAGTGAACATTGTATAGAAAATTGGTTGCAATAATTGTGACAAATTATATATTGGGGAAATAAGAAGAAATCTGAAATTGAGACTAAATGAACACAAAATAGCAATTTGACGTGGCGACACCCATAACAACGCCATTGCAGCCCACTGCTGGAAAACTGACCACATGATGAATTGGAAAGAAAGTCAAACATTAACAACAGAAAACAAATACTATACTATACAAATCAAAGAGGCAATTTGGATTAGAAGACATGGGCCATACATTAAATCAAGATGATGATAACATCATGATTAGAGACCATTGGTCAACACTTATGACGTAACAAAAGAACTAACAATTTAAAGCGTAGTTGATAAACGTTATCTATTATTTTCAATTGATAAAGACCTACGGGGCCGAAACGTCTCGATTTGTCAAATTTTCTATACGGTGCACATTTCTCACGATATGTCAAATATATATAAATTTACTCACCATTAGTAATATTCATATCTATAATCTGCCCGTGCGGAGAATGGGATGGTGAGTTAGTATATAAATTTCTATTATTATTATTACATATATAGCAATTGTAGTTGAAAATTAAAGAAACCGTAACGTGCATGTTGTCGCTCAAATAGTAAATGTATATTCAAACCGTCACTTAGTTCAGTCAGTCTCACACACAGTACTCATTGTGGTGATGTTTGGTTGGCAGAGTGTTTTAGGAGAATATGTTCAAGCACAGATGATGTTCCATGCCAAAGCTCTAGAACTACTGACAGTTGCATTTCAACAAGTGCAGTCAATTGACGAGGAAGGAGACTTGCAGGTAAAGTTTGTACACTTAACTACAATGTACTCTTTTGGTTATTGACATAAATATTCAAAACCAAGTTTTAAATTTATTGCCATCAGGATTTTCTTTTTGTACAGTTTTGTTGTAGTATGGATTTAATTGACACTAATTTATTAAGACCATCCTAAACATTTATATGGTTTACCGTATAAACGTACACTAAACCATTTAAATGTACATGGATAGTCTCTCAATTGACAAACAGTGATAAGACTGATTGGGCGATTGTTCTGCTCTGCTTTGCCTGTCTGTCAGTAACCTTACCTTCGATATGTCACACTGGCGTGTTGTGAGGTCAATAAATGCTATTACTAGTTTAAAGCTGTAGAGCTCCATCAAAATGGCAACGGATATACCTATGGGATATAGAGAGGCCTTGGTCCATATATGGCATGTGGATGTCGGCATCAGGCAGACAGCGAATCAAAGGATGGTCTCACATGATGGCATTTACACTTACTCACTTATTAATAGTGCCCTTTGTAATCTGTTATGCTTTTATGCTATAGAGCAGACAGTAATACATAAAGCTCACCTATACATGTGTCACCTATACGTACAAGAAGTAACGCTGACTTGCTACAACAATATTTCACTTCATACCAATTAGTAGTAAAGTTGATTTCAAATTGGTGATAATTGAGCTCAGCGAATCAATTACTGGATATATAGTTATGAGAAGATGCGTTATATACCATAAACTTTGCTTGGCAAGTGTAATTTGTAGTTGCCGCTAAAAAATTGAAATCAACGTTTATTTGACTTTGCTCTAATACTTGAGCTCTATAATTAATCTATTTAGAGACAAGGACAAACTGCATGCAGGGTTTGAGACAACTAATTTCATATTACCGTATAACCAGTTATTTCTGCAGTCCTAATTACTGCGATTTGAGAATCTAAACAGAAGTTTGTATTACTACAAATTAAATTTCTGTATTTCAACCAGGAATACAGTTACTGGTACACACATGCAGTATTTGTACACGTGTACATGTGTCTGCACAATGACTGCCTGGGACTCCGATGATAGGCCTAAATATCTGCGAATTTTATTTGTGCACTCCGTGATTTCTTTGCAGAATTCGCAGAAATACCATAATCGCAGAAATAACTGGTTATACGGTGTGTCGTAATCCCCAAAGCAGCTGGTGTAATACGCATCCTTGTACATGTACCCGTTTGATGTGCACCACTGAGGTAATGTAACTCAATTACCTAGTGTAGACAGTCAAGCATCTTGTCAATAAATTAATAGTTCCATGAGGCCTTGAGTCAATTAATACATATTGGTATTCATATCAATGTTGCTGCTTTTTGTGTAGTATTTCAAAAACAAGTTGCAGTTAATGGAAGATGATGACCTACAGTCCCACCGCTCAAGACGATCAACAGCTCAGTCTGACAGTGGTGAACAGGAAGATGTGGACAATGTAGAGGATATGTAGTCATGCTAGGTATAGGCTATAACTAATTAATGCAACAAAGCAAAATCATGTGTTGATTGTATACTGTTCAGTCTTTGCAGTAGAGAAAAGGCTACTTCTCATCTCATGTGTATCAAATGCTTCTCCTAAATGGATGGCCCGGTTAAGAAGCATGGCAGGGTGTGGTGGGTTTGGTATACATTCCTCTATTGTTGTGAAGAGAAAGTCAAATGGTTGCCTGGCTCCTTCAGGCTCAGACAGACTTGTTTCAAAGTAGCTCATCATTCCATTCTTTGAAGCAAATGCTCTTCCTTCTTCATATGACACAATTGTTCCTTCATTCATAATTGCTTGATTCAAGCTCCTGTGGCCAACTAATACTGACAGGGAATGCGTCCTTAATCGATCAAGATGTGAAACCCAAGTTTCCAAGCTCTCTAACGACTCAGGCCTCGTCTTCTCAAACACATAGATAACGCCTGCAGATCCAACACACATGTTTGAAGTCAGGATAGTGTGTCGTTTGGCTCCTGAAAGGTCGTAGATATCAACTCCATATAGTCGGCCGTCGTTCTCTATTCGTTTGTGATAGTGAAAGAAAGACGTATCTTGGTGGCTGCGTCCTGTTGCAAGCATTCTGTGTCCCGGGTCATCTTCTTGTACATAATTGAGACACAGTTCAGTCTTTCCCACTCTGCAGTCGCCGACCACAGATATCTTGAAATAATAATGCACTCCAGACATTGTGAACTAAATTCTGACCTCTGCTTGTGGCAACAAATCCTTAGCCTCGTCCCAGCTAGGCCCAAACGCATTGCAGCCCCGGATACAGTAATCCCACAGCAGCTGGTTGTCATGGTTACTCGTAATTGCGCGCAGGCGTCTTCGTACCCTCAACACTGCAGTCATGTGAGTGGACTAATGACGCTGAATTTGCGTTCGTGTTGTCTATACACATCGAATTGTGCTCTACAGGTCGGAAAGTGGTCGTCCACCAACTAGCAGGGTACGAGCGACCGGTTCTGGAACATCTCGGCCCATGAGCAGAGGCCGCGCAGCAGCTGCAGGTTGCATTTTCTGTCTAGTTCTAGTAGTCTGTATCGTTGTTTTAGTTGGTTGGTTGTTTTAAACATTTGTCTGTTTATGTCCTAAGCTCCACAGTCTACAGCTGCGCGACCTCCGACTGGATTTAGAATGCCCACTTCTGCAGGAGCGGTGAGAATTGTCGAGCTCACGTTGTACTACTTTTGTATAGGGAAATGATTTCGTTTCGTTTCTCAAAAGTAGAATTTGACTAAACCGTGTTCGTCTGTGTAACGCTTGGGGAAAACGTGTTTCTATTTCTGGCTGTTGTTACCATGGCAATGGAGCCAAAATTGGTTGTAGAGAACTGTCATTTGGCTTTTGGACGCTCAAAGCTTTAATCTGTAATACCATTTTCCTCTGTTGTCCTTTCTTTGTCAGACTAGCCTCAGCCCTGCAGAGGCATCATCTGTATCAGTTACTAGTCTATGTGATCCAGCTCCAGAATTGTGACATGTCGCTGCACCCCTCGTCTGACTTCTATCTTTTAGTGGATTTGTGCTAACTTAGAGGTGCTTATTGCAAATCCGAATGTTGCCCTTTGATTATAGTGTCCTAATTAAGAGAAACAAGGGACGAGCTCATTGCCATGGCAACCACAAAGCGTACATCTGTTCTGTGTATTAAATTTAACTACTACTTGTCAAGAAAACTTTACATTACAGCGTCTCTACGTATTCTATTGCAATTTATTTGTTATCTATGCAGGAGAAATCAACCGAATGACAACAATTCACTTAGTTGTCGAGAATAGCCAGGATTCTCACCCGGGTCGCACAACAAAAAGGGGCGTGGTCCTATATAGGCTATCTGTCGAGCTCTCTGTATGTGTGTGTGTGTGTGTGTGTGTGTGTGTGTGTGTGTGTGTGTGTGTGTGTGTGTGTGTGTGTGTGTGTGTGTGTGTGCACAAACCTCAAATTTCTCCTCCCCACGACCACGTTTCATTATAAGATTTACTTCAAAGAATTGTTCCGACTACAGATCAGTCTAGGAACGATTCATGCAAGTGACCAAACGGTGACAAAAAAAGCCTCATGAAGTTTCGTTGCCCCGTCTTTTTGTATTGTAGCTAAGTATTGTGTGTACTTGACAACCGAGAAATTTCTTCAGAAGCTGAATGCGATCAATGTTTGCCAATATCAATTTCTAGGTCAACAAATATACCCTAACACTGTCGTCACAATGAACTGAGTGCATACTTAGACTGTACATTTTAATTGTCTGATCATGATTGTGAAACGACGACTATCTATCAATCCTAGATACGTAATCTAAATTTTTAGGAAGTTTGCATGTTTACGTCCATGACAGAGTGTCCGCAAATAGTTGTATTGTCTAGCTAGGGCACGGAGTTTCAGTAGACGGTTAGAAAACTTCATGGCAACGTGTTACAACGCGAGGCGCCACTTATGGGTATCTACAACTAGTTTAATGACTTCATGCGATATGCAAGTGGTTGATACGCGGTAACTGTTGTGATAAGTAGAGTAGAATCGTTCTAATCGACTTATAGGTGTACTAGTCTATAAACTAAGAAGACCTACATTTCAACAACTCTATCTAACTCTAGAATGTCCAACAGTAGTTACCGAAAGCAAATTGCTTCAAGAGTCATCATCGCTGCTTGACACCACATTGATATTGCGTAATTCACAGTCTGCCTGTTTGTTACTGCATACCTCATGGGAGCACTTACAAGCGTCAGTGCCCTGGAGTCCATTGCCATAACATGAGCAGTGCCCAGAGCTGTAGTCGCTGCAGCAAGAACACGAAAGGAATTCCATTAGCACCTGACCGTGCATTGAATAGACAATGACGTTGGATCTTCAGGGACAGATTTCTATCTATGACTCACAGTAGTCGGAATTTCGGGACATGCAACAAGGGCCCACTTCCAGACTGCCGCCTGATAATTTGCATAACTGATATGGAGTTGCAAAGAATCACGACATGGAGGCAACTGGTTTGTATGGCTGTTGTTTGCACAGAACATTTGGTATTGCACACTGTTAACGCCTTACAACTTAGGCTTTCGTACAAAGCACAAACAGTCTTTTCACATACAGCAGACAGGTTTTTATCAAAATCAAAGGTTTCTCCCAACATTGCCATAGCCAAAGCATGCACTGCATCTTCTTTTACTTATCTAAATCTGTGCTTTTTACTGCGACTTGCAAACGCACTCATGGAATCACATCCAGTAAATGCATGCAAATCAACGAGAGCTTGAGAAACTAGGCCTAGAATGTGAGACATTGTGGATTAGATCGATAGAACAAACTCGCTGTTTTGTTCCTGTGCGAAGTATTAAGGGTGCAGGCAATTTGGGAGGCAAGAGTGCAACCTATAACGGCGACATCTGTATCGGGTGAATGAACGACGAGGCTAGTGGCATCACGTTCAGCGGCATGTCTTGCATGAGGGAGCAATCAAGTGTTTGCTTCTTGTGTAGACTTCAATTCACCAACGGCATCTCTCTTTGACGTGTATACCCTAAGCGATAACCGACTACTACATCTCCAGCATTGAGTCCCACTTGTCACATACAGCTGGCATTTTTTGAAAAGTTTGATGCAAATTCAGGACGTAGCCAGTCATTGCATAAAAATCAACAAGATCTTCTTTGTTCTCATTAACTTTCAGATAGTCACTCCACTGCTGGGGATACTTTTGCTCGCGACTCCTAATTGTCATCCGAAAACAAGTTGAGCCCATGGCTTGTCTTTTCCATTCCGCTGACTTAATATATTGTCTCCAGTAACAGTCGCACACGAAGTCTACACGACCTCCAACAGAGTGTTCACGAGACAGACAACATTAAGTATCTCCGTATAGAGAAATCTCTTACGTTACAGCGAGATTGTTGCAATGACTGAAGCAATGTCATTCTGTCTAGAATCCAGGCAGAGGCAGAAACATCATCTAATGTTGATAGCGCGGTTTACTCAGCAATATGAAGAAGGGCAGCTTTGTTGGTTTTGCACAGGCTGCCATCTGGCCCAGCTAGCGCCCAGGGAAGTGGTCCGAGAGGATATTCAATTCAAGAACAGTTGCTAGATTCATTTTCGTAGTCTGCGCTATAACTGTCATTTGAGAAAATATAGCTTTATCTGCTTTCAAAACAACAGTCGCTTTGATGTTTTGACTGTACTCTTTGGAGTCATTGCATCGAAGGTCTGGAGATTTTGCTTTGGTAGAGGGTTAAATATGCTTCTGCATTTATTCACAAGTCTATTGTTGATGAACCTAGTACAAGATGCTTGACCTCTCTCGAATGCAGTTTCCAAATCCGCTCTGACTTTATCTGTAGCAGACATTCCGGACGACAAAGAGACAAGGTCATTATCACTTGCTACACATCGAACGGATTTCTCCAACTGGAAACAGTTTCTGTGATCAGACGTACATTGCTTTCATCTTGCTTGAGTCTCGTAGGTTGTGTCTCTTTGTGCGCTACTGACGACTTTTCAACCAACCCAGCAAGAGGCAAGAGTGCGACAAGAATTTGCAATATTGGCACGGTGATGTGCTGTTGGAATCCAACGCTGAGCTGCTCCTTGCTTCGTACTGAATCCTTAGACTTGTACCCAGTGCCAAAACACATTGAGCACGCGAGGAGGAAGACTGGGTACGAGTCTACTGAATCCTACTATTCCTTGAGTTGATTTTGTGTCTCTGCTAACAGACTGCTCAATTGTCTGATCTACTGTGGCTTGAGCAAATCTGGATTCCTTTGATCTTTGCACTACAAAGTCTCCGTTCTGAAACGATTTCTCTAATTGTAGATGACTGCTCTTCAGATTCACCATGTCACACCAATAAACAGGCAAGTATCTAGCATAGTTCTGATGATTGTAAGCAAAGCACCAAGGTAGAAATCCTTGGTACATGCCAAGTGTAGATTCCAATTTCTGGTTTGCGTAGCTCTGGTGAGATTTAATAAAATTTGTACCAGTTCAATATGTGACAACCAAAAGCAACCTGTTGTCAACAAAGCAGTGCTGCAAAATTCAAGATAATTTGTGTACAATTGGATAACTGTCGCACTGAACAACTCTTTCATATGCATACTCCGACTGTTGATTTCTAGACTCTGCCCATCATGCTTGAGGTTGCACCAGTTGGCAAATGATTGGAGAAGAAGATGTGCCATTGCTTCAAAGACTACCTTGTGAATTTGTATCCCCCGGTTGTAATGTTTATCATATACGACAGATGTAACTGATCTTAATGCTAACTCCTGATTCCACTAGTAAGTCAGAGAAACCTGATCCAGCAAAGCACTTGCCAAGAACAGTGAGCATTACTAACGAAATGAGGAAGCTCCCCATTCTTAACACTACCGAACTGAATTGCTGTGGGTTTTTCTAGATCATGTCCAAGGCCTTTGCATAAATTGCTTGATCTACAACCACTAGAGTATCTTTTTGTCTCGATTGCCGTGTCATTGCTTACAGACTTGCTTTGTGTCAAGCTGCATTGGAGACGCATGAATTACTGGAAGATAACCAACAGCTCTGACTAGAGGAACTTGTGAACAGATTCTACTGTTGAACCCAGACCAACGTGGTACGGTTTGCTCCGCATTGTTCTGAAAGAAAGTCCAGCATCACTAAAGCCAAGGCGAGCAATAAGCCATACAAAAGTCTTGTTGGAGAAAACACTGGTGTGCTTTAAGAGAATAACCAATGATTGAAGTATCCACTATGCATGGCTGTGGTTGACAACGTTCCCGGCGTTGAAAGGCATAGGAGTAGATGGTACGGCGTGCACTATGCGGTGACGAGTATGACTATAGTACATTGTCTGGTCAGATTCCATTGCAAGACGTGGACCTAAATCTTGCCTTTGCACGACAATACCATTTGTGCAATGGGTTGTTCCTTATTCAGACAAAGTCTCCTCGCACAAGTCAATGTTATCCTAACAGAAGGTGGCGAAACGGCCTGGATGGAAAACACATGGAAGTGTTACATCTGCAGACTGCTGTTCACTAAGAACTTTTTCTGTCATTGCAGTCTTAATCTCTTGCAGCTGCGGTATCGATACTCCGTGTCCAAACCTGTTGAGCAATTTGACGACTTGGTTGCTTCCTGTTAAATGATGTATAGTCACAGGTAACGCAATGTGGTTTGGAGATTTGATCCTTTCTTCGGAAGCAGTAAAGATCATGTTGTATGCAACTGATATAACTCGCCTATGCAGATCAGATTCAACTTTAACAGGTTTGGCAGTTATTGGTGTATCATTTAATTGAGTCGCCGCGCAAAGTCCAGGCTAGAAAGTTGTGCAAAATACTTGGTATCGGAAAACTCTCTTCAGCAAGTTGTGTTGGATCTGGTGGCAAAGCAACTTTAGATTGCATTGACATCATCTCCTGACGCAAATAGGCTGCCACTCTGTATACTTCACGCACAGCGGTATCAACAGACTGTTCTTCAAAGGAGCTACAAAATTTAGGAGAAAAACAAGACATCTCTCTCACTTTCAGAGTTTGTTTCCATGGCCATTTTTTTATCTTCTTGTGTCTTCTCCAAGTATTTCGTCAAGTTGTTAATGTCAATAGTAGACAAGTAAACATCATTTTAATAACCTAAAATGCTGAGTGCACTTTCATTACATCTGACGCTATAGCTGTACTCTGTACTTCCATTCTGTAACTCTCATAATTTTTCATTAAATGCTGAGTGCATGCACTTCCATGATGCTACCATATACTTCCAGTCTGTAAATGCTTTCATTACATAGCTTCGACGTACTTGTGGTCTCTAAACGCTTTTATTACGTCTGTGTAGTGGATCTTACCGGTTTAGTGATTTCCTACATCAGGCTGATGTTGTGTCACGTTTCTAATTGAACTTACTATTTAGATATTAAATTTTGCTACACGAACAACTGTCAAGTACGTGATGAACTCAGACAAGAACTGCAAGTACTGCACAACATGGCCTCGGAGTACGGATCCCAAGGGTGCAATTGAAAAGTCTTCAAAATCTCTAACTTGGGACAAAAATTTTTAAGGGCAACTTTTGTATTTCTCTTTAATATGAGTCAAACAACGTTTTAAAAGCAAAGAATTAAAGTCGGACGAGGGGTTCGACTTTGGTGACGTTTTTGAGGGCTTTTCAGCTTTGGCCCCTAGACTATGTAGACTTGATATTCTACACATAGCATGCAATCATCATACATGTACAGTGTTCTTTAGTCCCTGGTGCATGTGCCTGTATATACCACTAGGTGTAAGTGTGACTAAAGTCATGGGAGACGATCTAGATGGTTAGTGGTTAGCAGGGAAATGGAAATTTTAAGTATTACGTAGACATTTTTAGTTGAAAATGCACACTTGAGAGAACATATTGCAGTAGAACCTTGCCTGGTGACCACCCCAGAACTAGAACCACTTCGAAGATATGACCACTTTCATTTGGCCATAATTTTGCATGCATCGTTCCAATACATTGTGAACGCAAAATATGACCAACTCTGAATTCAGAATAATGACCAATCTTTTACGGTTTCGACGACTGTCTAGTTTGTAATTACGACTTGCATTTTGTCAGTAATTAATTAATTAAGCCAACGAAGATGGCATGTCAAGCTCAGCAAAATCCGTGAAGAGGAAAGAACTAGGTATAGGAAGATCTCTAAAATGTATGGAATTTATCTGTCAACGGTTAGGCAAGTCGTTTACAAGTGGTGTTTGTTCAAAACGACAGCAACCTTGCATTGCAGTGGGTGACTTCCTAAGATTTCTCCAAGGAACAGACGTAAACATCTATGTGAAGTCACGAAGAATCCTCGTGTTACGTCAAACAAGATGCAGGAATCATTGCAAGCTACTGGTGTCAATGTTCATCGCACATCTATTAAAAAAACATTGAACAAAGCGGGCTTCACGGACAGGTGGCACGAAGAAAACCCCTGCTGAAGAAAGGTCATCGCCAAATGTGTTTGGAATATGCGACAACTCATCTTGATGATCCTTTGAGTTCCTGGGAGAAAATTTTATGGACTGATGAGACAAAAATCAAACTATTTGGTCACATTCCAAGAAAAACACGTGCTTTCCACTATGAAACATGTCGGAGGCAGCATCATGGTTTGGGGATGCTTTGCTGCTTCAGGAACTGGCAAACTCTATTGTTGATGGGAGACTGAATCCGGCCATCTATCAGGACATTCTTGACAAAAATGTTCTTCAGGCAGTCTAAAATCTTGGCCTTGGTTGCAATTGGAAGTTACAGCAAGATAATGACCTGATCCAAGACATACGAGTACATCTATACGAGTACATCTATGCGAGCTTGGATAGGGAAAGGGTGTTTAGTGATTTGGAGTGGGCAAATCAGAGTCCTGACCTCAATCCCATCGAAATGCTTTGGGGTGAGGTGATTTGAAAAAGTTGTTCATTCTTGTTATCCCAAAAAAGTAATTGTGTCAAGGAACAGGCTAAAATTCCCACGGAAAGATGCCAAAGCCTCATTGCTTTCTACAGACAGTGACTACTTGACATTATTGCAGCGAAAAAAGGACATACCAAATACTAGGTGGTGTTCACATATTTCTGCACTGGATGTAAATTAAGATATTTGGTTTTGACTCAATTTTGTTGCCATTTACATTTTCTTGTGTCTTACTAGACAGATTTTGGATATCTTTTGAAAATGTTTGAGTTACAGAGAAATTAATGTTTTGATATGCAAATGTTAGATATTTTGTATAAATGCATAAGGGGTTTCACTTACTTTCAAGCACAACTGACATGTTTTTTAGCCTCCAGGGTTGGCAGCTCGTCCAGGAACAAGAGGCATAGTCGGTATGAGACTGTTGATTACTGCACTTATTTGAATATTATAATCTGTTCCAGAATTAGATGCAGTTGAGGTTAGATTGGCACGTAGGCTCACGAAATTGACACTATTTGAAAGCCCACCACTGGCAGTTCTGCCTATGGTATTTGCAAAGCTATCAGCATAAACGTCTTCCTGCAATAATATTATTTAGCTGACGTGGTTGCTGTAATGAACTACTATGGGCACCAGAGCCGATGCAGGAAGTTAATGTGGGAAAATATCCACATGAGCAATCATACAGCTTTGCGAAACTTGTTAGCTAGCTGACACTGTCACTGTCACTGTAGATGATTCCTCGTTCTGTTAACTTTCAATGAAGTATGAGTGACCTCAGTGTAAACAGAATGTAGAAAAATGGAGATTTTAGTAGTTGATACATCATTTTGTAAAATGATCATGGGAATATTGGGTAGTAACATGCCTATGACACACCCATGCCTCTAATTCTGGAACGTACTATAGTGCACACTACAGAGGTGAAATTGAAAATGCTAATTAATTCTTGTTTGTCTGTCAGGTGGTAGTGGATCTCAAGTAAGAGTAAGTGATCGTCCTGTAACGCAACAAGGACTTACAGGCATAAAAACTGGATCAAGAGGTTTGTGTGATATAACAAATGCCAATTTTATGCATTATGACATTTATGTTTGGACTAGGACCAGAGAGGGTTGTACATGACAAGACATACTACATGGGGCTGCTCAGGTGAGTGTGTGTGTGTGTGTGTGTGTGTGTGTGTGTGTGTGTGTGTGTGCGCGCGCGTGTGTGGTGTGTGTATGAATAACCGTTCATGCTTATCGCAAACAAGACATATGTTGTGCAGAACAAAGATCTCAGAACTGAATTCTGAAATATTGAAACTGAATCGAGAAATGGAGCAATTTAATACTGACAATGCTGCATACCTCACTTTTGAGAAGAGGTTGGTGCACCTCAAACATATGATTAAGCCAGACAGATTTAGTTGAATATTTTATATACTTTAAATTAGTAATGAATGCTCAGTAAGTTGCGTGTGCATGTGTGTGTGTGTGTGTGTGTGTGTGTGTGTGTGTGTGTGTGTGTGTGTGTGTGTGTGTGTGTGCGTGTGTGATCAACTACCTCTGAGTGGTGAACCTTGGTAACTTAGGTTACTTATTGGACCTACGGC
This sequence comes from Corticium candelabrum, assembly GCF_963422355.1. Classification (NCBI taxonomy): domain Eukaryota; kingdom Metazoa; phylum Porifera; class Homoscleromorpha; order Homosclerophorida; family Plakinidae; genus Corticium; species Corticium candelabrum. The sequence continues at coordinate 8,139,309 of NC_085088.1, read as the reverse complement.
TAAAAGTTGATCAACTGCTACTACGTATCATGTGGAGTAGTCCAGATTGTTGCGGCAGTGAACTTAATTTTGATCTTGCAAATCGAAATTATTTGATATTATTGCACGAGATTATAACTAGAAAGGCAAAAACAAGCAACAAAAAAGCTGTGTAAGGAAGAGTCTGTTGGTGGCAACATGGAACGTGAGATCTTTAGAGGAGAGCGCAGGAGATAACACGAACCCTTATCGAGTCTCCAAGCAGTGGATCGTAAATTGGACTTTGAAGATGACAGTATAAGTGCAATTGGTCCAAAAGTCTGACTAAAACCCTATACACGTAGGTGTTTTGGGGACTGTAGAATTATACTATAGTCTTGGTATTACTTTTAGGACATAATTGATTAGATGTGTGTGTTTAAAATGACACATTGAAAGCTGCTAGTTTACCAAATATAAACAAAACATTTACTTTTTATACAGAATGCTTAATTCTCATTCAACTAGAGGTTTTCTAAATACTACTTTAATGCTTATTGCTATGTGTTATGTAGGTAAATTAAAGACAGACCTGAAAGGGAAAGAAGAGTAATCAATGAAAATGCTGCATTGTTATTTTGCTTGATTGCGACTGTCACTGCTAGTTGATTAATTAAGTTTGTTGAAAGCCAATACTGAGACAATATTGCTGTGTTGCTTTGCTCAAATTACTCTAGTCATTTTGTATGAAATCAATTAAACCTAAACTGGTCAGATTGGTGTTTTGTGGATATGGCACAAGACCACACTCGAAAGGTATGGTTTTTGAGGTTACCTAGTTGTTGATCTTTGAGTTTGTATGAAGTGAATGTTTACGTACACTTTAATCATCACATTTGTATTGGATTGAGTGAATTGCCCTAGTCGCCTAATTTATTATAGTGCAAGCTGTTTAGATGCTCGAGTAAATCCAACATTTGTCGTAAAGTTACATTAATTGAACTGCACTTGATTGCTAATTGTTGTTTGTTCTTTAGTCTGTTAATTACTGTATGTGTTATTGACAATTTTCTTTCAGGGCAGAAGGTCTTGCTGGTGAGTTGAAGGAATTACAAGGCCAGTTGGCTGATTACAACACGGTACCTCAGCAGTAAAACAACTGTGTGTAATTTATAGCATGGAGTTTTCTCTATTTGTTAGTTGTTAGACAAAACAAGCACTGATACTGATGTGATGGAGGTTGTGTCCGAGTATTCTACTGTATGTTTGAGGGTATTACAACTTATTTGCATGAGCGTTTAACAGTGTATTTGCAGGTGAAAAATCAAAATGATCGAGAAGAATCAGGTTTGGATGTCCTTTTCACTGAAAAGCAAGAGTAAGTTGGCCCAAGCAGTTTGATTATCTACACATTTTTGGACATTGTGTATAGTTTGCACTGTAGTTTATCACACATCCTACTAATTGGGGAAGAAGATAGATCTACCTTGAAATAACTTATATGGTTCTGAATAGAATTCTACAATTTTAAGGAACTACATACATGGAATAAAGTTGTGTGATTACAGGACATCTTTTTTTGTAGCAATAATAAGAAATGTGAACTTGAAAAATTTATTCAATACAATGCGACTGCATTTTTTCTACTCACCTAAGTTTTTCATGGTGTTGTAGCTACTCATTCATTGATAGTGTACACAGCAAATAATTGTTGTAGAGGAAGAAGCACACATCATTCATTGGTGCGGTTGACTTGGCACTGCACTTTCAGGTTTGGGTCTCTGCGGTAATGGCTGATATACATTATGCTATTGCTTTCCTCTTGCATTTTTTAGTTATAGTAAGTAGTGTAGTCAAGTTTTGGATTCATGGCACAGACTTGCTCAATACTTTTGGTACAGAGGTTATGTTTTGCCTTCAGTTGGTTCTTTCTTTGTTTGTTAACACTATAACTCCAAACACTATTGACAGATGTTTATGAGAATTTTACCAGAGATAGCTCTTGGCCCAACCTACAGTAGAAGTGATTCAATTTGAAGTTGATCACAATACTGGGCATTGGGTTCTCTTTGACGGGTTGACTCTCATTCTTAATATTATAAAACATTTTGAAAATGAGAAAGATGTAGGGTTGCCGTACGAAAAAATAGAAACAAGACCATGTAAGGGTGTGCTGTGACATCTTTCGTATACAGTCTGACAGAGCAATATATCATCCTTACATTGCACCATTTTCTAATTAGTAAGGTATAAAACACATTATAGTGTCCCTACTTAGAAAATGGTGTAATGTATGGATGATGTATTGCTCAGTCAGTCTTATACAAAAGATGTCACAGTACATTCTTACATGGTCTTGTTTCTATTCTTTTTCGTAAGGCAACCCTACATCTTTCTGGTTTTTCAAAATCTTTTTATACTTGTTTGCATCCTTTTTCTGCATGATCATAGATATGCACAGCGGTAACGGTATACGCGAGCATATACAGTAATTGGTGAGGTGGACAGTGAGGCTAGACAGTGACACACTCCCCATGTAGCGCTTGGAACAGGAAATGTGTAGGTTGGATTTAGTGCAAATGCAATCAGAAATTTAGAGAGAAACATTAGCAGTACAGTAGAAGAGCGATTTCAATCAGCATAAAGTCTTTGACCGCTGGAAGCGTTGTGGAAGGCGATGACACATACAGTCTACACATGACCGGTGTGGGCATGTGTTTGATTGAACTGGAAGGTGTAGTGTTTGCATTATTGAGAAATTTTGCACAGGGTTGGTCCCTTGAAAGGGGCCCTTGCACACACTGCAATGACAAGTTTAGTAGTCGTGGACTTGCTCCATTACAAGCGCAGCGGTTTGGTATAGAAATCAGCTTTGTAGCAGAAACGGTTGATACCGATACCCGCTCTTACAGAAGACTGAACACAAACTCAACCCTATATACATATCAACGCTACCTCTTTGGTGATTTTAAACTAAATATGGAGCAGATTATAGTACTGCACGAACTGTTTTAGTACTGCGTGAGCTGTATTTATATCTCATTGGTCTCAATGATATGTAGAAAAGAACGTCAGTTACAGAAACTGGAGTCAGACATAGAAAAAGAGAGAGCTGCTGCTGACAATTTAGTCAATGAAATGGTAAGTGTAACACTGTTATAACAGGCATAGCTATAATAGAATTATTATAGGGAGTTGCTGTAGACTTAATTGGCATCACAGTTATTGTAAATTTATAGTGGTATACTCTGTTTGGTTAATTAACGTGATGGAATAGTTATGTGAATATCTGCCTTTATTGTTCTTGCTGGAAATGTGTGGAAGTCTTCTTGGCTTTGTACTATTACATTATCTATCAAGGGTGATTTAAAAAAGACAATCTAAATGACACAAACTGTGCAATTTAGTTAGAGTTAATTGTTCTGCCAGTTGTTTGCACAGGTTGTCGATCTTCAAACATTGTTATCCTAGAATGAGTATATTGGTTGTAGTGCCATTCTGATTAAATTTTACCTAAGAGGTTATGATTTGTTCATGGTTTTGCTTGTGACTATGCTTCTTTTGTACCGAGCATAGGGGATGGATACTATAGCACTACTTTCAATTAGAAATTTATGGTTGTTTTGCTTGAAAATATCCATCAGTTTCTGAAGTGCTAATTTGGGGATCAAAGTCATTATAGCCAAGATCATTTAGTGAACTACAGTGTACTATGCTTTATTTTAAACTGGTTGTGTACAGTAGCCTTGCATCAGCATACACATACACATAATATGTTTTTTCTTTGTGGTGTAAACATGGGTAGATGTAAACTCTTGTCGTTGTTTAGGATCCTGAAGATCAACAACACTATTCTGAATTGAAAGATATTAATGACAAATTGAATCAGGTAGAGAACAGTATGTGGAGCTCACAATAATAGATGAATTTTTATGTTATGTTAATTTAATGAAAGGAACTGGAAGCCCGACAACATGAACTTGATGATTTGATTGCTCGTACAAGAGCTATGGACGAAGAACTATCCATGTCACAAGTGAAACAAGAAGCAGGCAAGTGTTACTGACTTTAGATTATCTCTAAACTGTACATTTATTGAGATATGGTAAGAGCTTACTTATTGAATGACTTCACATCACACACTACATCAACATTGCTGTTGTCAAGAAATTTTAGATCTATACAGTACTGCATGTGAATGTTGGATTTAATAACACTCTAATAGTTACTTTAAGTCTGTGATTTTCTTTGTTCTAACGTTTCACTGGTCAGGTTGATTTCTAAACAAGCTTTTTGCAACTCTTGACATTGTTCTTTACTTGAAATCAGAATTGTTTTGTTTTCCAAATGTTTTAATTAGTAACAGCACTTGTCCAGGAGTGCTAGATAGCAAGCAACAAGCACTGCTATATTTGCAGTCTTAAGGAACACTATCCAGATGCTTTGCGAACTGGTGCTTTGGATACCGGATTGAAAAATGTATACACAAAATCAAACTCTCGAAATCAGAGAAACTGAGCACGACAACACTGGAAGGATGTGATACGCTACCACAAACTGTACATTCTTACCGCACAGAATTTTTGGACTCGAAAAACATGTAAGTTTGGGTCGGGCCCAAACAGCGATCATGGTAGCGATCATGGTAGATAGCTTATTTAAAAGATTTTGCACATGGAAACGTGTGGAAATGCTGTCCAGAAAGTAAGTGTTCACAACAGTGTTTGTTTGTGCACTTGAGAGTGCATTCAGGACAGAACGGTGGAAATATCGTATTCCGCAATGGCGCACAAGTGGAAGCAGAACTGCAAGGGCCATGACAAAGTTTCTACGCAGAAGCTGTAAAAGAATGGTTCCACATTGACTGTGGTTCAATCTTCACACGTCCATCGCACCTAGGCAACAATCGTAAACGTAAACTACGTGATCTAACACTATCTAGAGTAGTGGTACAATTTGCTTAGCGGAACACCCGGCTCTCTATTTCTTGACTCAAAGCCTCTTGTTCCTGTCGATCTAGTACACTAAAAGGCATGTCTTCGAGTATGCGCATAATCTGGACAGTCCTTTCGTAAACATTTCCAGGAAGACAATTGTCACTTTGTAAAAAATGTGGAATCAGCAGGTGGTGACTTCTACCCCTTGGCAATTCAGGCTCTAGGATTGTGGTCACTAGGCAGCTTCAAGACTTAAATTTGTGCAGTATTAGCTATACCTTTCTGGTGGGTATTTCAGAATTTAATGCAACAGTTATTGGTGAAACTTTGAGTTTACAATTCAAGAATGATTTCGTCTACCATGCGATTTAAAGTAGCAGATGTTTTAAGTTTATACGGTGCCGTTTCCTTAATTGTCTTTAGCTGTAGGTGGTTGGGTATGAAAATATACAATACACTATTGGAGGGACCCAGTGTTGCCTCGGAAATATTAGATGCAGCTTTACACAATCTTTTTATTCCCGGATGTCAGAATGTAGACATGGCGTCATTGAAAAACCGGACGAGTGTTGCCAGACGCTCTCACCAGAATCAGAAAAGCCCCATTTGCATTGTGGTGTGGAATTCGGTCTTCATGCATATTTTTGTGGAGATTCGCCCAGCAGTTTTGGTGCGATTGATGTTACAGGCAGACAGACAGTTACACACAGATAGACAGACAGACAGATCAGTCTTTTATTGGTATAGAAATATGGTTTACATATGTTGTGCACAAAGTGCAGATTTGGACAATCCAGGGATTGCCCGGTGTAATTCATGGATTGCCTGTACAAACCATGGATTGGCTATACAAACCATGCATACCTAACCCTAACCCTAATCCTAACCGTAACTCTCAAATTACCCGGAAAAACTAGATATCTACGGTTTGTCCATATCTACATCTTGCGCATAACAAATATACACATACTAGCTGAGATGCATGGAAACTTCCACGGTTGCTCTGCATAATATACAGCTGTACATATATTATAGTGTTGTTCTAGAATATGCATGTTAAATGGAGAATGATGCAAATTTTGTGAAGGACGGACACTGGTTGCGTTACCTAGTCTGGCTCTTCTTCAATGCTGTCTCTCTCTCTGTGTCTGTGTCTTTACATACGGTCGCTGGTTGCTCATTCAGCAAGCAGAATTGATTTATTTTGCTGGTTTGGCTGATTTTTCAGTGAGCACCAATATAAAATCTGCCATTGATTTGGCCACCGGGATATGTTGACGTCATCACCCACATGGATCAGATATCTAATGGAGATGTGGTGGTACGTCATGTGGATGAGGCCACAAGATGGTAACCCCTACTTGCTGTCTCTTGTGCTTATATCTTGCTCTGCAGGGAGGTTAAACATGGGAATGAGGCCGAAGCTATCGATGAAGCTGGAGGAGTAATGCGGGTCCTGTTCTTTGCACTAACACAGCAGTTCTTTATCACTGCAGTAGTTGGAAATTAGTAAGTCAGGGAAATATGACGGCCATAAATGTAGCTGTCAATCGCAAACTTCTCCACGATGCGGTCACTGAACTAGTGGGTGGAGAACTATCGTACTTACGTCAATTATCAAACAGTGATGTCCAGCCATCAAAATAGAATCCACCAATATTCTTTTTCTGTCAATTTCTTAGCAAACTGCCAAAATAAATTCCCCCCAATGTTTCATCTTGTACGGTGCTTTACTGTGTAGTCCTGAGAGGTGAGCATAGCTAATGGCAGGACTCATGCATGTTCTGGGATGCTGTCTTCGTGATGCTTGGGAGAATGACACAACTTCCGTGACACACGGACGGATGGACGTGCATGCATGCATACACAAGCATATTATTATATAGATGGCAAGAGGTGAGAGCTAATGTCAATTTGTATTATAATAGCAATGAGCAAAAATCAAATAAGCCTCTTGCAAATGCTCAAAGATCATACAGTTGGCATCAGAAGGTCAATTTAGTGTGCCTTACAAGCACTTTGTTTCAATGGATGTGCATCACACAATAGTCTAGATGTTTTAGACAACCTTCACCCTACCTACCTACCTGTTCAGAATTACTAAGTGATTTTCTGGTTGTGGTCTCTCAAGATGTTATCACTACATTAGAAGCATTTCCCAGATGTTCAAGTCCTGTGTTTCCGCAGAGGCTGTAATGTTTCAGAGGCACTGTCTTGTTTGGAGAACTTGATCAGGTTGATGTGTCTATTACTTTCTGGTCATTTTGATTACTTGTTGGTCATCTTGATTAGATATCTCTCGTTGGCTTTGTGGTACACCATTAACAGCTCTATGGAAAAGATCTGGTGTAGTTGCCCTATTTCTGTAGATGATGTTGTACGCTAGTTAGCAAGTCATTTATGCTGTTCTGCAGTAACATCAGACTTCCTGCAGTTCTACATTACAATCAAGTTGGTGTTGGTGTCAAAGGAGGATTGGATGCGTGTGTCAATGCCATAAGGTTGTATGTTGAACAATGCTCATCGAGAAGATCTGTGTATTTTCAAAGCTGGACATGAAAAATGCATTCAATGAATGCCATTGCAACGCCTTTATGAAATGACTACAAGAGGAGTTGCTTGAACTTGTTTCATAGGTACAGTGATCCTATTAGACTCATTACCAGCCTCATTGCACCTTTGTCATTGCACATTCAATCCTCAGTGCGGCGAGACTGGTTCCAGACTGCCTCGTTATGTCACCCATTATGATATGATCAAGGTTAGGCTACCATTTGGCTACTTCTTTAACAGATACTCTGTCAACAGTTGGCTCCTGGGAGCCGATAGAGGCCGGTCTAAGTAATCAATACTGTAGTGTCGGTTTCACAGTTTGTCATAGCCATTAGATACTGGTTGGGAATACTCTTTTCTCCATTTCCTTCCAATAGTGTCAGATGTGTGTGTAGTCATCTGCTTGACCCATATGGTGATGATATAGTGGGATGTGGCCTAGAGTTCATTGTCATAATGCAGGCCTGTTCGCAGGATTCATCTCGGGGAAGGATGGGTGTCACTTCGTATAAGGGGTGCCCATTGAAATGTTGCTGCATTAGATGATGCAACTATAGCTAATACGCTCACAAATTTAAATAACAATTACATGATGTAGGAAAAATGTCTCTAGTTATGATTGAAAATTGTGTGCTTCGAGTACATGCAGGATTGCGCATATGCACCACTACCCTTAACAGCGTGCAAAAAAAGTAAATGCCAAAAACGGGGACTTTTTTGTCAGGTGATAAAAGAAGATAGAGTAGCCTAAGAAGGTTAGTTGCCATGTGGACCTCTAGCTCCACTAGTGGTCTGGCTCGGTGACGTTTGTAGTAGTAACGTTTCTGCTCTTCTTTGTTTTTGTTGTTTAGCATTTTAAAATCTTTTACATGCGGCCAATCAGGCATGAGCAGCTTTTTTACCTGAGGCACGTCCGTCCGTAGATGCCGTCCAATCAGGATTTTTGGGGGGCCTAAGGCTGCACCAGAGCATTGGGGTAGCCAGGTAGCTCATTAGAGCCATGTGTGGATCGGGAGCATGCTCCAACAGACTTTTGACTGTTCTCACGCCTCTGTCTGTTTCTCCATTGGCCCGCAGATAATGTAGGCTGCTGGTTACATGGTCAAAGCCATAGGCTGCAGAAAAGTGCTTCATCTCCTTTGAGTCAAATTGTGGTTCGTTGTTGCTCACAACATGCTTGGGATAAGATGGCTTCAGGATTGTTACAATATTTTCTGAAGTAGTAGTCACTAATTTCGGGACTTCCACATATCTTGAGTAATAGACTACTAGTAGAAGGGAGGAAACTCCTTTTACCTTTAACAGGTCAGCTGCAATTTGTTCCCAAGGGTGGTTACAGAGAGGTCGGCAGAAGAGGCTCGGTGGTAGCAGGAGTGCACTGGAGACAGTCAGGGCATGCCTTGACGAAGTCTTCAACTTGTCGCGATACCCCTGACCACCATACTGAAGAGAAGACTCTTTGACGGCACTTTTGGATGCCTTGATGACTTTGATGGATTTTCTGCAATGTCTCTTTCTGCATTCTCTTTGGAACCACAATGCGGCTGCCATGCAGTAGTAAGTCGTTGTGGATGCTGAGCTCTCCATATTCTGCTCAGTATAGAGCGATCTCTCCCTCAATTTTGTCCCTAGTGAGCCATCCTTGCATGACGTATCTCTTTACTTGAAAGCACAGTGGATTGTCCTGTTGAGCCTTCCAGTATGCTCTCAGACGGTCTTTGTGTGTTGGAAGGTACGAGATCACAGGGTCAGCAAACTTCTTCGTTATATGTTTTTCTTTTTTGTTCGTCTCTCCTGCAGGGATCACAGGTTTGCGTGAAAGGGCAGCCACTGTATAGAAGCTTTCCTGGCAGATGGAATATTGTATAGTCGAACCGTGTTAGGCGTAGTCGAAATTGCATGATTCTCGGTGGGAGTTGATCAAGGCTTGTTGCACTAAGTAGCGGGACCAACAGCTTATGGTTGGTCTCTAGCTAAATTGACTTTCCAATAATATTTACCTGAAACTTCTCGCACGCCCATACGAGGGTCATAGCCTCTTTTTCAATTTGCGAATATCGCGGTTCTGTCTCGGTCATGGACCGGGAAGCATAAGCAACGGGTTGCAACTCTCTCAGTTGATGTTGCTGCAGAAGTACATCCCCTAGCCCATAAGCAGAGGTGTTTTCACTGTTTTGTGCTGATCTTGGATCATGCCCTGTGCATCGATTATGTGTCTCAAGAACATTAGGCATTGTTTGTTGAACTCGCACTTTGTGCGGTTTAGAGTCAATCCGGACTTCAGCTTTTGCAGGACAGTGCCTCGGGAGCAGGGAATTGTGTTCCTCTTGTGTGCATTCAAAAACAGGACATCATCCATGTCGTGGCTAATAATTATAATTATCTCCTTCTTGGTCGGATAAAATACCATTTATAAGGCACTGAAACAACTCTGGCACACTAGATATACCGAAAGAGGAGCTTGTTGAAGGCGAATCGCTCGAAGGGCATAATAAATGTAGTGAGCTGTCTGGATTCCTCAGCTAGTGGGATCTGCCAACCCACACAGGGTTTGAAATTCTCCCAAATTGGTGGTTGCCAGAGCAATTGAATGTAAAGACACGCCTACTTTATTTACAACCACGCCTACTTTTTTACAACAACGCCTACTTTTCTATTTCTGTGTGTGGACATTACATTTCTAAAAGTAGACATCCTGGATTTGTAGGTGCGGTTTTTCTCTTGTCCTTACTGGCATTTGAAGAATTAAATGTGCTTTAGATTGATGTAACAAAGCAGCTACCTAAAAACCCTTTCAATCTCTAGCCTTGGCCTCCCAGACCTGTGTAGCGTCGATGTGGACGATTTTGAATCGGCGCTACACGGGTCTGGGAGGCCGAGGCTACTCAATCTCTGTTTACAATGACCTGGCCATAAAATTCTATGAGGCTTTTGCATGTAATCATATCCTCGTCACGTAATACTCTAACGTTTGGCATAGTGATGTAATTAGCCCAACCCACTGACTCAGCTAAGGTTTCCAATTGCTTCCAGATGTTCTGAGAGAGTAAACAGGAACTGGTAGTCTTACAGCCTGTACAGTAAAACAGATGTGTCGCTTGGTGTGACGAATCGACGCGCCATCATGCACATTGCAAATTCCCGTTTGCAATCGGTCTGTTTCCTAGAGACACCGCTAAAATCCTGTTACGTTGTGCAAACATCAGAACTCTAGCTGCCCTGGTATCTTTTCTGTTGTTATTAGTACAAATGGGAGGTTCTGCGGTTTTACACAGTCGGCCAGACTAAAGACAATCATGTGCAATGCCGCGTTGAATCTTAGGCGACCAAATTGTCCATGTTCACTCGCCAAATCACAGGTGGTAGTCGCCAATGGTGAGGAGGCGATCGGGAATTTTAAACCCTGCCTATAGTTCTCGTCCAGTTCTCTAAAACCTGTAGCTCCAGCAAAACAGGCCAAGGGTATGGTCAACTTTTGGTAGGAGGTTGACCTTTCTCAAAACGCTCTGATTCAGGGGCTGAAATCCATGCATATACAGATCGCACTTGATTGTAATTGAAATTTTTGAATATAAGAATGAAAGCACCTGGGTGCTGATCCTCACTGCACAATCAACAGGGCATTCAATGCTCAGTATGACATACACATGAAGCAGACAAAATACCATACCATGGTATGCTTTTATTGTGCATGCACACCGATGCATAACAATAGGGACAAACAACTACACAGCAGTCGGAGAATGCAAACTTTCTCCAAGGCAACTCAGCTTTCCCATAATGCCATTAGTACTATAGATACTCGTTATTGGCCTTGGTGTAAGTGCATTGTTGCCAAGCGTGCTATTATATCCAAGAAATTTCTCAACTAAAGACAATTTGTTCAGTTTGCATAGATATGGTAAAGAGTGTTGCAGGAGCAAAATCTGGGGTCATCTTACTTTCTGAGATGTTAAAAAGTTTCAAGTAGAGCTAAGTCCTTGAGAGAGGACCAGGATTTGAATTTATCTTTAAGCTAACCAAGTGTTTCTTTTCAAGTTCTATTGTCCTGCCAAATTTCATCAATATTTATTTACATGGTTTTAGGTAATCATGCTATTTAAACTAAGGAGTAAACAAACAAACAAACAAACACCAATTAAAATGTAACGTTCTAGGCAGAGGTAACAGCAACAGCAGTAGCAGCAATACTAATAATGACAACTTTATGTGTATAATATAGCAGTAATAATTATTGTATTATTAATCCTTGATGCGCATGAACTGCAGGGGTTATAGTAGTTACTTTAGCAGTTGTATTATGTTGCCTGAATGAAATGTTTCAGTGTACTACACTGTGTTGATTTTACTTTTGAAATTTTTGCTCCTGGGGTTGAGTAACATTACAAGAGTATAGTGTTTCAGTGTTTTCTCAGAAATCATAAAAGGAGCCAGATACTCCTTTAAGTGGGCGTTTTCTTACTGCCACGCCCACTGTTGATTTTATGTTTGCCACGTTTCCTCAGGTGTTCTTATCTTCGACAACCTTGCCTACAAAGAAAGACTGGATAGTTCTCTGCTATGCCTACATGATTCACGTGCACTTAGCTGACATGCATGTACAGTATTTGCAATGTGAACACCAGGTGTGAAAGCCTGTTAGGTGGCTGCATGGGTGAGTGTGAAAAATGTTTGCTAATTAGATGTCACCCGCTATCATACTGTGGGCATTGCCATGTCTTGGTTTCTGGATGATCTAAACAACTTTCCAAAACACAAAACGTAATTGCTTAGACTAAGGCAAATCAGGCCGCTCTGCCAAAAAGATTCTGGGGAGAACACTGGTGTTTATAGCTAACCAGTTTGTAACATTTTATTGATGGGTGTTGATGATTTAGCTGTGTTATATGAGAAGTTAAATGCTGTGAAGAGGAAAAGAGAGTCTCTTAGGGGAGATGTAGAAAGAGAGACACGTGAAACTCCACAAGAAGAGAGAGAACGTCTTCTAAGACAAGTAACATATATAAATTATATATACCTACACTGTACATATTAAAATTTAAGATAAATTGTAGGTGAAGGATGACAGTCAAGAGGCAGCAACAATGGAGAGGAGGTTGGTTAAAATTTGATCAAGAAGGTTGTTTTGTATTTCAGTGTGTTTTTTAGAGTTACTGAACTACAGGAAAAAATACAAGGATGTAGGGAAGAGGTGGTGCATCTGGAGAGAGAGTTGGAGGAATATGAAGGAGAGAAAGGAGGTAAATACCAAGAACTGAAGAAGAAAGAGGAGATAGTTAATGGTATGACTGTGTGCAGTTCTGTTGCATATAGTGTTGTAAGAAGGAATTTTGTAGCATTCTTTGATAGCTATGATGACACAAAACAGGAGGAGTTGGTGAGTAAAAGTCTGCATTCATTAGTAAAGTAATTAATTAATTAGATCAGATTCACTTAATTAATTAAGGTAACATAGTCAGAGTCATGACAAGCATTGTAGCACATGCACACACACACACACAACAGTTCACACACACTGTCACACTCACACATTGTCAGTGTGATTCTGTGCGTGAACTGTTTGTAGTGTGTGTGTGTGTGTGTGTGTGTGTGTGTGTGTGTGTGTGTGTGTGTGTGTGTGTCTGTGTGTCTGTGTGTCTGTGTCTGTGTCTGTGTGTGTGTGTGTGTGTGTGTGCACGTGTGTGTGTGTGTGTGCACGTGTGTGTGTGTGTGTGTGTGTGCGTGCGTGTGCACACGTGCCATATATGTGGCTGTGTGTTTGCATATCATTGTGTGTGTGTGTGTGTGTGTGTGTGTGTGTGTGTGTGTGTGTGTGTGTGTGTGTGTGTGTGTGCTCGCCTGTGCAGGTGTGTTCACACTATGGTTTGCAAACATCATGTTGTGATATGTTTTGATGCATAATACGAGTAGATAAATTAGCAGTAAAACCCTGTGTTCACACTGGACTGGGTTTGATTACAGAGACATACCTGGCACATTTAATGGTTGGTTTTTTCACTGCTCTAGTGGACCTCCCAGTTAGTTCAACATGCTCTATTCTAATGAATATATTATCAGACATGGTGTATTTCAATTAAACCAACAAAAATACACTATAGAACAATTTCAAGGAAAGAAGACGTAAAGTAAAATGCAAGTACTGTAGATGTACTCTATTTTGTTTCATGCAAATAGATCAAGTCACCTCTTTACTAGTGACCAGACAGGCAGCTCTCGGCAGCAGCCAAGAGCGGACCACTGGTGTTTTTGATGTTACGCTTTCGGTTTCTGCAACCTCTAAGACATCTAATAGATACTATTGTCGTGCTCAACCGGCTCAGTCTGGTTTGTAGAGTCTATTACAAGTACCAGAGCAAACCCTTCTTCACAAGTACTTAGACCATTACGGCTGTCTAGAAATAAGACATGACTTTACGAAGGATCCGATTAGATCCCAAAAGCACTGTTTTCTGTAAGTGCTGCAGGTTGTGATGACCTGGAATAATGTCCAGCTACCGTGCAATACCTGTGTGCACTGCGCCCAAAGCTCTCAAGACCACTGGAACCACCAGTGTTCGACAATGCCACATGTGGCTTATCTTCACTCGCAAGTAGCTGTACTTGCCAACTTCTCAGCATGTTTCTTACCAATGTTGCCATCAGCAGGGCAGCTGATGTCAATAAGAAGACAAGAGTTTGTCTTTTTATTTCTGAGACAGATGTCTGGACGATTGGCTTTGATCTTCTTGGCAGTGGGATGGTGGTATCCCACATCATAGTAATGTCATCCGTCTCCACAAGCCTTTCAGGATGCTGGTGGTACCATCTGCTCTCTACTGGAACCTCAAATGGCGACAAACATCCCAGTGAATGATGGAGGCTACCTGATTGTGTCGAACAGTGTAGTCCATCGGTGCTAAAGCACGACAGCCTGCCACAATGTGTTCGACTGTTTCCAGGCCTACACTGCACATCGGCAAGTAGCACTGACATCACGATGTGCTCATCTCTCCGGTGCGTCTCGCCATCGGTTTGACGTCTCAGCCAGAAGGCAGACTCATTGTGATGTACCTCAGTTTCTAGGATACCACCCCAATACTGCTCGATCTCAGACTCGGATGGCGGGGAAGTGACCTGGATAATCTGCTTACCCAACTCTCTGTAAAACCATCTAGCATGTTGTTGAAACAAACCGTTCTGGCAAAGTCTCTTACGATTCTTCTCCAGCCTCCTGGTCCGCTTGACCTTTGACTTAAGTTCCATTTTCAACCGATTGCTGGTGACCTCACAACTTTCCGAACAGGAAATGCCCAACCGATGTCGGAGAAGTCAGAGTTCATGTAACATACGAATGCCCGATGAACCCTTTCTAACCTCCAGCAACAGTGAGATTGCATGTTGAAGTGTGAGAATCTCCATATCCAGCCTTTGTCTCCATGTCGGTGTTTGCGAATTGGTTGACTTCGTCGTCTTTAGGCCCCGCCTTTTGGACACTAGTGAAGCAGCAGAGTATACCAGGTAACTGATTTCACTCGTATCTGGTTCATCCTTCAATGAACTAATGATCATGTTAAGATCACCAATAAGTTTCAGGGTTCCACTGTTCACAAAGATTCTTGGAAGGCGTTGTCTCTCACAGATAGGAATTTGCCTGACGTTCTGCAACTCCTCAAGAAACTCTCGACGAAGTACAGGGTCCACAGCAGCGTCACTATCAAGCGAAAGACCATCCTCCGTTTGGCAGCAGTCTGGACTGAGTTGAGATGTAGAAGTTTCCATCTTTTTGAGCCGAGAAGCTATACTAGGATGTGTAGTCATCAGATCAGAGCTCACAGAGTCACGAGAGGATGGTGATTCCCTGATAGCACTGCACTGAACTGAATCCAAAGTGTCATTTACGGATAGGATATCACCACTATCTCTTGCAGATGAGCAGTCCTTAGAGAGAACAGTGACTGACTGAACAAGGGAGCCATCTTCCAAGTGATTAGCAGACTCATGATCCTCTCACATCATTGACACGCCAGGTTTCCCACCACGTGCAGCAGGCGCCGTCCTGACTGAAGCCATGCAAGGTGACACATTGTCAAGCAAAGGCGTGATAACTGAACTATCAACTGATAGAGCAGAAACCACATTCAACGCTGACACCTGCACACCAGTACAAACATCAGTCGTAACAGATAACAAACCTGAGACGGGCTTTCCATCCTGCACGGCCTCGTGTTTAATCTCCTCCAACTCTGATTCATTCAGACTTCCAGAAGTTAGGAGATATCGTTTCTGGTCTGCCAAACGCTGCTCAGAGACGTCAGTCAGAGAAGGATTTTGCTCACACCACAGCTGATGCATGGGTTTTCTGAACGCAGAGAACTTGCATGAGAACAGCACGGTAATAACAAAACATCACTTCCCTATTCATTTTTCACATCTATTTTTGTCGTCTTGTTGCATTGCCGTTCCTGTTAGCTGAAGCACAAGATTTGCTAAGAACGTTGGGCATCACAGTAGTCTTGACAGTGGGATTTGAAGCCAAATTCAAATCAGACGCCGCACGAGAGATGGTTCAACCGGTCACCCTACGCCCAGAACTATTCCTGGTCTTCCTAACAGCTCCAGTGATTCCAGAAGCCGACTTTTTGAGCCCTGTCCTGGTTTCCCGACAAGGAACGCACTCCTCAGCTAGCTCTGAGATGAGCGATACAGCTAGACGTCCATCTTTTATCAATATCCGGGACATATATTATTATTTTATTATTGTTATTTTTAATTACCCGGTCTATAGTAGAAGACATTGGTAAATATGCATATATATAAAATATAATACTGATATACACTGCATATTACACGCCAATGAGTCTTGGAATCTAAATCTGCTTACACCGATCTAGCTATACCTGGAATGTGGAATCCAGGCCTGCACTTCAGCAGTTGCAGCGTTTACATCCAGTTGAAATATTGCGTACAGGTTGAACGTATACAGAGGTACGAGCGGATCCCCATTGAAGTGGGTTGGTTCGTCTCACCCTCGAACCACCATTATGTGCCTGGGTTACCTGATTTGTCTACCAGCATGCTATTGTGATTCATTGTTTTAGCGGGAATCTCTACACATGGTGTCTGACAACAGAGTTAGCATACTCCGCATGACGGATGACGCAACAGTTCACTACACTGTGATAACACTGTGATAGACAGACGACGTCAGTCATCTTGCACGCGTGAGATTTGTGCTGTTGACACCCTGTTTCTTGCAGTACCCACCACAGCAAGACGACGATTTTTTTGTTAGCTATACTGCTACTCTCGTCACTATGTGCTAGGCAGACTGCTACTTTTGTTACTAAGCACTAAACAGCTAGGAATGTTTGATAGTTCCAAACCAGACTCAAGTAACTGCAAACCGATCTTCGCCACTGCAGTTTGCAAACCCACCACAAACCAGCATCCTGTGAGGCAGATGCAATGTTAAACTCTAACTCAATTATGATAGCAACCTCAAACCAGCTTTGCAAACCATAGTGTGAGCACACCTTGTGTGTATGTGTGTGTGTGTGTGTGTGTGTGTGTGTGTGTGTGTGTGTGTGTGTGTGTGTGTGTTTTGTGTGTGTGTGTGTTTTGTGTGTGTGTGCAGGAACTGGATGTCATGAAAATAGCTGGATTAAGATAGCCAGCGATCGCTCCTTATGGAGTAACGTCTGCACTATTAAACCTTTCAACAATGTGACTTTAAATGCGAGCCAGTCAGCTGAGCAACAAATAGCTTTTTATGTCTGCAGCACTTGTGTTAGATCCTTCAAATTAAGTTTGTGTTCAATGTGTATGAAAACTTCTGTAGTCAAAACGAGAGAGTCTTGAAAGGAGTATTGTTGAGATGTTGGAACAAATGAGCCAGGTAGGACACATGGAAGGTTGTTTAGCAGTGTTATTGGAAAGGGTGTTGATACTTAGGACATGGTGGAATCAAAGCAGATGCCTAGTGTTGCTGAGTTTCGTGCTATGCAGGAACATTTGAGCTTCAAGGAACGTGAAAGAGTGAAATCAAAGGCAACAGCTGAGTCTCTAAATCAAGGTGAGTATGTTGACATGGGCATAACACAAGTCGATCTTTATTGCTCACATTACTTCATTGATTTAGATTTTGGTCAATTAACAAAAGATTTGATGAATGTGCAGGAGGTATTTTGCATTTTGATGCACTTGCATATGACCTTGAGACTATTGTACACATATGCCATACCAATTTAGCTCAAAAGTTGTTTGTAAACATATTTTTACACTTAAAGGTGCAGGGGTCACGCTCAGACATGTGCACTGCATCCCTTTGAAAACACTCAGTAACCGCGAGGACTTAGACGCTCTAATTTACACTGAAGGCAAAGCTGACTGAAGTCTCTCTATAGCCTGAATTGGAGCGATCAAGACGTTGAAGTATGAGGTTGCGTTAGACCGTGCCTCTGGTACCTAAATTCTAGGCTTTTTAGATGTAGTTCTCGGAATTGTTCTTCTAAAACCTCAAACTGAGGTTGCTACACTGCAGTTTCAGTAAAATTCGACAAGCACCCTTGTACTTCGAGCCAGATCGGAGTTCCTTATGCTCTGCACGTGACCAGAACGCACACATCACATTCTCGTATGTGGCATCTGCTGTAGTCACTTCCTTCTCTCAGAGTAACCAAGTGCACTCAGTTGATAGTGAGCACCAAAAATTTGTATTGTGTAAAGCTTACACTGCTACCGTGCATGTCAATTGACACCTAATAGCCTAGCCTCGCCCCAGACGCAGTGTGAATTACAGCCTTGGATGCGCAGCCATCACCACTACATCTGGTTTGGTACCGCCTTTCTGGGCGGGAGTAAGTATGTAATCAAATTCTTCAGTGCGTGTCATTACTAAATTGATAATAGCTAGGAACTGAGCGTTCGATTGGACTTTGGAGTTGTTCTAGTCTCTGTACTTGTCGACATTGCGATTTTAGGCCGCTGTCAAGCGTTGTTAAGAGATTGCAGCTACACTAGGGAGCGTGGCTGTGAAATGGCAGATCAGAAATGGCACTTGCAGTGCATCTTACGCCTTTGAATGCATACACAGGTTTCCAGTTTGAGCTGCAATGCGTCATATGCTTCTACTGCAATGCATTGGACTGCTGTCAGCGTAATCCCACGCTACAGTCATTTCCTGTAATCTACTATGCCAACAAAGTACACTTGTAACTAACACTTATCATGTTCCTAGGGACATGATTAGCGCTGACCACAAGGGGCGGTACTGAACCAGATGTAGTGGTGATGACGGCGCATTCGGGGCTGCAATCCACACTGTGTCTAGGGCGAGGCTAAAATAGCCAGTTTTGCAGTAGTTTTTGCCCATGCACAACATACAAACAGCATTTGAAGGGCTTACTGACAATTGAAACTGATTTTCTTGCCAGGACACTTGAACATATGTTACGTACAATAGCTACGACGCAAAAGCTACCTCACTTGAGATTGGCTCAAGTGCGCATGTCAGACTGTGACCCTGCACCTTTAAGGGTCATTCATAACTGTCTCCAAATTTACAAGCGTACAAACTGGGACATTGGGGAAGGGGGTAAAGGCTTGCATATACTGTGAGAATATATAATTATGTGCATGCGCAGGACATTAAAAGGCTCACATGGAGGTGGACGTACAGAAAGAACATGTGCACTTAGGAAGGCCAGCCATCAGGCTCCTAATACCTCTTATCAAGAGTTTGTGAACGTTTTTAATGTGGAGTGAGAAGTCTGGCAGCGCTTAAGGCTCAGAAGAAGTGGAAGACGATTTCCCTCTCAGATAGGGCAACAAAATTGCAGCAATTGACAAGCAAGGCCTGCATGAAGCTGAAGCAACATTGGACTGGCGAGAAGGTTACACAAGACTAGAGCCAGCCTGTTCTCTCTGCCTCTGACATCTCTTCCACATAGCAATAAGATAGCAGGGAACGGTAGGGACTGAGAGGAAGACTGGCTCGAGTGTACTGGGCTAACCAAGCAGCAGCGATGAGGGAATGCAGTAATTTCTGGTCCAAATTCTAGACCAATCAGCCAGTTGACGTATATTTTCTGTGTACACAGTTGGATAGGAAGAGGGTTAGAAGAAAATTGTACTCTTTGTATGCTCATGAAAATGGAGACAATGGACAACTCTTTAGCTTTTTTAGACTTGGCATCTTGCAAGCATTTGCTTGATGTAAATTTCAGTTATGAAACATGGGAAATGGGACTTCGTAAAAGTTGTGTGGCTGAGTGAGAAGTGTACTTAAAGGAGAACTCTCACCGAATACTAAAACTTGTTGAAAGAAAGATACAAGGCCTGGTATCTTCCTGCAGGAAACCTACGGTCCAGATAGCCACAGACACAGAGAATTGGCAACGAGTTGTTCAGATGATTCCTCGTATGTGCACAAAGTCTTACTCTGTTGAAGTAACTACTTTAGGTTTAACCATACCAAGTGCTCCTAACGTACCCAAAATTCAGCGAGACATGATCTATGAACTAATATAAGAAGGGTCTCCTTCTGAGGCTCCATGGTTGTATTGACACAGTCGATACTTACATGATAACTTTGGATCCCAGTTTGCTTTAGTCAACAAATCACAACTTGACATCATATGTCTCACAATCCTTACCTTGAAATGTGCACAGGTATCGGTTGTCCTTGCTAACCAACAAACAGAGTTACGCTCATGCCACATACGGGTACTAAACACGCCCACGCAGGTAATTTCAATGCTTTATTTCTTCGTTACGGTAAACTTCTGCAGTAAACAGTTGCAAAGGGTTGTGTCATGAAGTGACAGCTTTCATCTGAGAGATAGCTGATTTTGGTGAGAGTTCCCCTTTAAATTTGCTTGCACATGTCTGGTCTTCATGACTACCGTATTTTCTCAAAATAACGTTGCAGCATTTATTCATTTCACAAGGTTGGACCCTGTGGCATTCTTTTAGGGGCATTGTTCATTTAAGGGCGGTGGTCTTGCAATGTCCTTTTTATGTACAGTACCACATGTACAATATGCTCATCTGCATGACCTAAGCCTAATCTTTTTTCCTCCTCCCTTTGTCATTTTTTTGTGTACCAACATCGTCTTTGAGGCTAATTGTCTTTTTTCACAACTCAGCGTTCGTCTACTTATCCTGTAATCTCATCCTGCTTGCCTGTTCCCGAAGCGCCGTGTGTACTGTACTACATTGAGTTTGAAGGCAGCTTGGTATGAACACTTCTTGGTGGATCACTGCTGTTTAGCTGTGCGGTTCAGACGATTTAGGCATGTGTCAAGCTAGTCTTGAACTTCCTGACCAGAAAACGCACGAAGCGCACAACTCTAGCCTGGACCAACACGATAATAAAAAGCCATGACTTTTCTAACTTGCCAGAAGTTAACAATGGCTAACTGGGGGCAACATCTGTGTCCTGTATGTAATAGTCTTGTTACATTGACAATTACTGAAAATTTGGGTGGGGATAGGGAATTTGTAGTCACTTGCAACAACAGTTGCTTTGTACGAGTTTAGATAGATTTTCAAGTAGTGCCGTTGGGAATAGAACGGCTTGTGAATTTATAATACTTTGCAGCAAGTCGTTTTTCAGGGGGTTCATACCTGTGGAAGGAAGGGTGGAAACACAGCTTCAGTTAGTAATAGTCAACAGTTGGGTATGTGCTGTAAATCGCAATAAAATGTAAGTTTGGTGATGATAAATATCACATTTTGCTTTGGCATGGGTGAAATCCTGGTGTTTCTGTAAACCAGAAATTTAGGGGGTTTTGGTCAGTATTGGACTATCATTTCTACCCTATGTAGCTTCTGTGTAACAAATTATTATTTTTTAAAGTGAAACATAATACCTCAAACTAGTGACTTACAGCAAATGGCAGTAATGTGAGCTATGTAAGAATTAACAAAAACAACAACAACAACAACAACAACTAACAACTAAAGATTAACAAAAATGTCTACTTAAATAGGCAGGGTAATAAATTGTCTTTTCGCTCAGCAATATCACAAGTGAATGTTGTATTGTAGCAGTTCTAGTAAATGGAAGTTTTCAGTGTTTTAACACAGTATAAGGCATATTCTAGCATGATATGGGATTCTACAAGTGTATTTTTATTATATAGATTATTCTCTATCTTTTCTGCCTATAGGGCATTAATCATTGGGATTGCTTCACTAGCATAGTGTTGCAATTCTTTGCACACAGATTAACAGTGTTTGCTTTAGCATTAGGAGCGTAGTCACCTTGCATACTACTAGTAAGTGAGCAATGCTATTTGTGTCACAGCACATTGACAATTTGTAGAGTATGACATCATTTTAATACTTTTGTCTTTCTACGTAGAAAAGAGGGTGACCGTTGTACTTTGCATACATGAATTGATCCAGATAGATGCTGCAATACTGCCTGCTGCACTACTGCTATGTTTTCTTGTTACTATTCGCATTTACAGAATGGAGACACTATATTGGCATTTACTGGTACTGCATAATAATGTGTAATCAACCCAGCCCACTTGTTATATGGACTACATCCTTCGGTATCATATTGTCGTAGGTTTATATACTATACATACAAGAATACAAAAATATTTATGTAATAAATAAAAAACAAAGTAGGGATGGCTGCATACTTTAAGCTAGCGCTTGAAACAATGGGGGTCGAAACTTTTACAGACAAGTACTCATACTTTACATCTGAAACTGATATCCCACAATTAAATCCCTACTTTACTCCTATCCAAGCAGCCACCTTGAAAGCAAACAGAGTAAAGTAGGGATTTAATTGTGGGAGATTGGTTTCAGCTGTAAAATATGAATACTTGTCTGCTAAAGTTTTGACCCCTATTTCTTCAAGCACTAGCGTAAAGTACGCAGCCATCCCTACTTTGCTTATTATTTATTACATAAATATTTTCGTATTCTTGTTCCTGTTCTTTTTTTGTTTATTTATAGAAACAAAGGCATTGTTACAACCCAGTATATTTGAGAATTAATTTCTTAAGACTGCTACGTTAATGCTACTACTCTAATACTATATATGTACAAATGTAAAGTTTCATTAGTACCAGGCAATGCTAGAACATTAATTACACAATTTAATCACTGTTACAACTGATAGTATACTTGAGAAGTGCTTGGACTGCTACGTTAATGCTTCTACTCTAGATTTATACAGAAGAAAAGTTTCTTTATAGTACCAGGCAATGTAATAGTTTTGCGCAGCCAGCCCTTCCCCTTTTTGACTTGATTATGATATGGTACAGTAGTTGCTGTGTGCGTTCCAGTCCCACAGAAGCAGGACTCGTACTTTCTCTTCTACCAGTTAGAAAAAACGGTCTCTATCATACGCAGGTGCACGTTTTCTGCAAAAATCTTGTGAGGGACGTGGAGATCTTGTTTGCAGGCTCACGCAGAGAATGGGAAAAGTCCAACAAAACTGTTGACAAGTTGATTGGCACTCAGATCTCGGCAGTAAATCGACGAGCGTTTCAAGTAACAGGCAAACAATGGGAAAGAAGATCCTGTGAATGACACGAAAATCCTGTGAGCGAAATGAAGATCCAAACTGGCAAGTTGATCGACACGTTTTGTGAGTCGGCTAAATTGTCGAGTGTTTCAAGTTGTGCAGAATGAATGGAGAAGCGCAGATCCTGTGAGCGGCTTTGAGAACGGCGAAGATCCCACGAAACTGGCAGTCGGCACATGCATGCGACTCTATGTCACACGCAGAGAAAGGCGTGGCAATTTTCACAGTAAAAACGTCGTCTGAACGTGCTCGGCAAAGGGATAGTCAAAGACCATGGCCCTGCGTAGCCACGCAAGATGATACAAAAATTGTGGTATTTTATGGAAGCATTTCAGAGCTATGCTGTTCCAAAGTGAAATCAGAATTGATATTAACTATCTGTGCTATCCCTACTTAGGGAGTGATATGCTGAATGTGTATCAAGTGTATTGCAATGAGCTCTTCTCCTTTTTTTGCTGAGAGTTTCTACGGCCATTACAAATGTACATTAAAATTGTAACTTCAATTCTTTTTTGGCACAGTGGGTTTGATAATTAAGCATTCTCATAGTTTGAATTTTCCAGCAGTAGCGACGTTTTGGTCATCCATAATGATTTACTGTTGTGATGTAGTTTTGTTGTACGATATTGGACTGCATTTGTGTTTTCTCTCCACAGCTAGAAGGAAAGATCTCATCAGAGTTAGTTGAACTCAAGGAGAAGATCGAGAAAATGAAAGCGGTATATAGTAGACTGTGTGAAACTTTAAAGAGGTTACTTAAGAGTTCCTTGTCCAGGATATTGAAGTGTTCTCTGATCTAGCAGCTCTTAGAGACCAAGCAGATGAAAAGAAATTGGTATGTGATGTACTAAATGTGGTATTGTGCCACATGCTGATTTCCACATGCCCCAGCAAAGTCAAAGTGCTCATAAATAAATCCATATGAAACTTGTGAATAGTAGCTTTACATTTTCCGTGTGCGTAAAGCTTAACACATTTTGTTGGTTATTTGACATACATATCCACTCATTCCCTTACAAATGCATTAGCTGAGTATTGTTAATTTAGCATTCTTGTTGCTATATGTAATGATGGTTTTGTGACTGCCCATAGAAGTTGACTGAAGAAAAACAGCATCTTTTAAGAAGACGAGAAACATTCAAGAAGCGTAAGTTGAGTGTTTCGTTTTGGTAGCATTGAATATTCATAATACCAATGGTGGCTGTAGATTTATTAAGATTATCATCACAAGCAGACACAGCGAGAGTTCAATTGGAAGATAATGAAACACATTCACAGGTTGTGCTACTAAATAGAATTAATTAAGTGACAATGATATACACGTTTCTTTTGCAGCTTCTCAACCTCGAGAGGAAATGGCAGCATCATGAACAGAACAATTTCATGATGAGGGAATGTAATAGTAGTTATCATTGCTGAGATATCTTTGTACTGACTGCTGCATTCTAATTCTATAGATATTGCTGATAAAACAACGGAGAGTGACTACCAGCCAGTGAAGAACCAAGTTGATGAACAGTTGACTGAACTTAATGGAATGATCATACATTCTCTACAAACAACAGGATCTGGCTATTAGTCTTGCATGCTGCTACGGCTGTTTTCTACACACGGGGTGTGTAACATGTGGCATTATGCGCATACTAATGATAACTGTTTAAATCAGTATCTATTCAGTTGCGTTTCCATGTGAGTTTAAGAGCTTCTTCTGCTGCACTTTGCTCAGCAGCCTTCTTTGTCAAAAATCCACCTTTGCTATGCTCTTCACTTGGTGCAGACTGTAGACTTTGCCCTGCTTTATAAAATCGTACTGTACTCTCAAATGAGTGTTGATCAATCTGCTTTGTCTCATAGACTGGGTATGGGTAGTTTAGTTTCTGACAGTATTGTTGCAATGAATTCTTGAATGAGATGCCAGCTTCAGGCTTCCCATCATCCCCTGTGAAAACAATTCTAAATTACTGTTATTATCAGTACAGGTGACTACATACAAACAGACAATACACACCCAACTCAAACGAATATGTCACTGGAGACGAACGATCTTGAATACAGTTGCAGGAGATTTCAAGATCTATTGCAGGGAATTTGCTTAACAACCATTAAGGGTTGAAATGATGGATTAGCTATCACAGTGATGCAAAGTGATACAAAATTCTTATGGGCTTCACAAGAAGAGCTCAAGTTGTAAAGGACACAGTAGTAGCAAACAGCAAAGGTAAAGAATGACGAAATGGAAATTGACTGTCACATATCGAAAACTTGCAATGGGTGTGGAACAAGTACATGGCCGTGATTTCATGCACACATTCAGCAATCAGGACAGACAGAGAAAGAAGCTGGAAGAGATACACTAACATCATTTGGGAGTCAAGGACAATTGTCTGCTGTAAATACTGTACCTCCAAGGCCATACAGACTTCTTACCAAAATAAACAAGAAGTATAGTACTAGTTAATTTTAGTGGGGGGATATAAATCATTCAAGGCTGCACCACTACTTGTAGGAAACACTGACATAGAAGTAAAGAGTAAAAACAAAACCAAATGCAAGAACCATTCTATCAAAGTCAACTGTTGTGGACTCACATACATAATTATGTGCGTGTGCGAACACATGCACACACACACACATGCATACGGACATGCATGTGTGCATGCACGCGTGCATGTACACACACACACACACACACACACACACACACACACACACACACACACACACACACACACACACACACGTGCACACACCACACACACACACACACACACACACACACACACACACACACACACACACACACACACACACACACACACACACACACACACACACACACACACACACACACACACACACAGGCCACAACCTTGAGACTGCATTGAAGCAAGAGCCAATTTGGCAGCCTCTATCTCTGCCTGCTTTCTAGTTGGATATGGTTTACAGGTAGCATATGTTTGTTTTGTTCCAATACATACAACTCCAGAATATCGACCTCCCAGTCTCTTTACACTGTATTCAGGTGTGACTTTGTACTGATCTTCACATTGTACCTTCAAAAGCCACTTGTAGTCAACATCATTTACAAGGTTTGGTTTCACCTGAGTCTGATCAGGTGAGATGGCTTCATCTGCTTGCGATTCGGTTCTTTTCTGTAGTTGAGAAACTGCAACGGTGGCAACTCTCTCCTTAGCATCAGTATCAGAATTACAGCCAGATACTGTATATACCTCCTTCCCACACTGCACCACTGCTGTCCACTTTCCCAAACTATCCTGTGCAACATCATATCGTGGTTCTACTTTATGTTCCAAACATATCTCAGCTAACTGCTGCTGTTGGACATGCAGTGCTGGCACAGAGTGGCTTCTTGGACAAATAGTAGTGGTTGAAAGAGGTAGAAATTGCCCCATTGCGGAAGAAGCTGCTGTTTGATTTGCCACTAGTTTCGGATCAGTAACCAGCATTCTCAAGCTAGGCTGGGTGGGCACTCCAAACTGTGTTGGTGGTCGGTTCAGCAATCCTGGTAAGGAAGAAGGAGAGCGTACATTACCAGGTCCAACCAGAGCTTTCATTTGAGCTAAAGAAGGTCGTTGTGGATGTAATGATTCCCTATGAGAAAATCCATTGGCAGAATTTGATGGTGAAAATGAGGTTAGATGTACACTAGATTGAGGTGGCAAGCCAACACTTAATTTTGCAAATGTAGACTCGTTTCCTGGTAAGATAGGTTGTTGTAAAGACAAGTGGGGTGATGGGGTTGCATTGCTTCTTGGACTGATTGTGAGAGAAGATAACGACAGTGGAGTATGTACAGCTTTATCAGATGGTGGGCTAAAGGTCCTGCGTAAGGAACTGCTTACATCATCACTTCCAGTTCTATCAACATTGCTTCTTGGACTGATTGTGTGAGAAGATAACGACAGTGGAGTATGTACAGTTTTATCTGATGGTGGGCTAAAGGTCCTGTGTAAGGAACTGCTTACATCATCACTTCCAGTTCTATCAACAGTGTGTCTTACAGCCGACGTTTCAGAAAAAGATTGTGCAATGGCTACTTTCCTGTTGACATCCACACAGTTAGATTTCAATTTCTCACGCTGCTGTTCTGACTCATCTTCCTGACAACTTGCGTTCAATGGAAAGTAGGATGAAGTCTCATAATTGTTGCTATCAGATTCTTTGAACGACACAGAAATTTTCAGCGAGTCTCCATCTAACTGCACATTCCTAGTGTCACTTCCGCTATTCACAAATAAGTCTTCACCATCTTCATTTTCAATTTGCTTCTCATCCTTCCAGTAACAGACTTGCTGCTCATCAAAAGTTTTATGTTTTCGCTGTCTACAACGTTCGCTATACTGCTGTTGTTGCTGCTGCTGTCGTCGTTGATGTAGCTGTTGTCTACCAGCAGGTATCTGTTTAAAACCTTGTCCATTACTTTTCCGTCTACTCTGATGTATGTTCTGATGCAAATATGGATCTCCTCGATGGTTATATGGTTGAAATTCATCTTTCTTCTGCCTCCTTACCTCTGACTTCATATGCAATCTATCTACATTCTGTGAGCTACGTCCAGAATTTGTCTGCTCCTTGTCTTGACCTTCAGAAGTAAAAGTTCTGGTTCCAATTCCTGAAGACATAAAAGCACAAGACTACAGCTAAGTGCTTACAATTATGATTGTACACTGCACTTGCACCTTGCATTTTCACAGAATTACACTTCCACAATGGATTCCCTCCCTGTTCTTCATTAACTACCTGCACCAAGCCACGTTCCTTGAGAGCATACAAATGCTTGTTAGCTTCCTCTTTGTTTGACAAACCCAAAGATTTCACAAGATCAACTGCACGACACAATTTGGGAGCCATGTCATATAATTCACAAACCAACTGCTGTTCAACAACTGGAAGACCTGCACATTAAACACAACGTTTACATCCTTTTGCTCTCAGACTAATTGTAACTGCTACTCTAATGACTAATCGCTACTTAGTTTATTGGCATCCAGTTATCAAAAAGTAATATTAGTATTACATTAATATATTAGGACGTGTTATGGTAACTATGTACTAAAGGTGTCACCAAAACGTACTCTAGTAAGATTGCATTTATGCTCTAGTAAGATTGCATTTATGCTGTCTAAAATCCTTTAGAATGTCATTAACATCTCTTACTTGTTAGTGGTCTTTGAAAATATTCTGTCAGTTAAGCATGTGCATTCCAATTGCGATGGCTGCTTTCATAACTCAGAAGATTAATGTGAAATATTTGAGTAGTGTATGCAAATATTTTTAATTAAGGTGAAACACAAAAATTGTATGAATTCCCCATAATGCTGGTATGGAATTTGTTTAATCTCCCTCGTATTGTTTCAAAGAATCATTCCTCCTTTGTGACGTACCATTATTTGTCTCATAAGACAACAAAACATGCTGTCACAAAGGTAGCATTCATTTTTGTGCTCCAACGCATGGGTTCCAGTTCACACAGCAGGTCACATGCAGACTAAGTAAAAAATCCAAGGCCAGTCTCTCAAACTTTAGAATTACTTCAATTAACAATCATTAGTGTAAACACTACCACAAAAGCAAACTAATGAAAACTGAGTGGTGTAAAACACACCCTTTGTGTTTTTATGAAAAGATTTAGATTCTGTACACAAAAAGGTGCATAAATCTCAATGTTTTGCATTTTATGATGTCAGTCAAAGACTAACCATAACCTGAATTGTGTGCAGACACTAACATTTGTTCATATGAGCAGTGTTCAAGTTCCCAAAATCCCTAGTTGGCAGAAAAATGCTACATGGGCGTGGCTTTAAAGGGTTATTGCATTTTGTTAGTTCTTAAGAAGCATCCCGGAGATATGCTGTAGTTGCTGGCTTTGCCTTCGCTTGCTAATGGGAAATCCAAACTAACCAAGTTGGTTATCTGAGCGCTATCTCAGAGCAAACCCGACAGATGTACATTAAGAAAATTTAAAACTTACAAACTAACAGGGGTGTTTCAAGAATTTCGTCCCTCAAGTAAAGCGTTTTTGCGCGCCATCAGATCACGTGAAGCTTACTGACGCAATCACGTTCCCGAAAATGGTTTCTCTCTGTTGTTTCTGTCGCTCCAAGAACGGTGGAAACCCTCGTGCTACTTTCAGACTGTCTGCAGACTGACCTTCTTTTCTTGCAAATTTTTTCCTTTTGGCAACATTCAAGAGAATTGGCATTTTGTGAGATCCTTTGGCGTAACGGCAACAGACACTGTCGTCGATCGTGTTCTAACAGTTTACAAAGCACTCATCCATATGCAGGAACACTTCACTCGATCACCGGACCTCGCTATTTCGGCTGCGCACTAAATCTGCGCAGTTCTCCAGAGATTTCCTTAAGCTAATGCCCCCCAAAAATAAAATTCCTATTTTAAAGTTACAGTTGTGAAGATATTGATGCACAAAGTTGCTTACGGTTGTTTATATTCGGTATAGTAGGCATACACCCTGTGATGTATTTGGAAGAGCGAAGGTGGCTATAGCGTATGCAAGGCAATACAAATGTCTTGCAAGAAGTAAACCTCTGGTTGCCTGCAGGCTGCAGTAAAGTGCTCAGAAAGAAAGTGTGGCTTTTATTCGCTTCTCCAATAATGGCAAGATGTGAAAAAATGGGCAGTGCGAGTGAAATAAGCGAGACATCAGTGGGATAGGCCAACCACACATTCAGACCCGTCTAGTGGGTATATTCAGCAACTCTATCCTTAGAATTCTACAGGACTTAACCTTTCATTTATCATGCTTAATTTCGACATTTCTCTTCTTCTGTATTTGTTGACTTCCACGTACATGTCACGTTACAATTCTCCCAATGGTTTCCTATTACACAAATCGCCCACGCAGCTCAATCCATCAGGCAGGCTTCAGTCTCCGTTTACGTTGGGTAAAAGCTCAAAGCCTCATAGTAATGTTTCTTCTGTTTCGAAACATTCTAGCTGAGAGTACGTACGTACTAGACAGGTCTGAATGTGCGGTTCGCCCATCCCACCGATTTCTCATTTCTTTCCCATTTTGGCATTATCGGACAAGCGAATCAAAGCCACACTTTCTTTCTGAGCACATTACTGCAGCCAGCAGGCAACCAGAGGTTTACCTCTTGTAGTAAGGCGTTTGAAGTGGCTAGGGGTCCAGCAGTCACATGTCAATGATGCATGCCAAACTATCGGCACGACTCCAGTATCCCCAACCCGGTTTTGCATTTCTATACTGTGTTGATTGGTTTAAATGAAGGCTCTACGGTGAGGGAGAGAGAAGTGACTGGTGGGGTGCTGGCGGTATGCTGTTCACCACCCCTGCCGGCGTTGCCAACAGGAGTTGAGACAAATATGTAGGAGCGGTAGCTTCCGCAGCTGGTGTTACAAACAGTTCATGAGACGGGTTGAGTATACCGAAGTACTGGTGACAGCTGGACTCCAAAAACACGTGCTTACCGCATTCAGCTGCCGAACCCCAAGACATTTGTATTGCCTTGCATGCGCTATAACCACTTTCGCTCCTCAAATACCTCACGGTGTGTATGCCTACTATACCAAACATAAACAACTGGAAGCAACTTTTCACCTCAATATTTCACAAATGTAACTTCAAAAATAAAATTATATTTTTTGGGGGGCATACAGATGCTAACTAACAAAGCATGCAATAAAACTATTTTAATTTTGTACTGCAGTCTTTAAAATTCTGAGAACACGTGACTAAGGGCACTGATGGTTAGCACATAGGCAGTTCACCAAGGGAATCTATCACCACTGCTACTACGTCAGCTCAAGAATCTTCATGCAATGTCTTGCATAACTCTCCCATATGTACAGTAGTTCATCCCATTCACTGCCAGTCATCCTGTCATAGTGATGTTAGTAAGAAAACAGAAGGTCCCAAAAGACCGCTAGCCCACTGCCAACCTGTACATTGCTATGAATAAACTCTAATTCATCATTTTGCTGTCGGTTACACCCTAAAACCATTCTGATATTATAAATTGCCATATATCAAGCAATGATTCTGTGTGCAAATTGATTGGACACTCTTTTCGGCCAAATCTATCAAAAACATGACTTCTACCTTGCACATTAAATTCCAGCATAAAGAGGTGGAAAAACACCAGTGACAGCTTTTACCTGTATGTCAATGCAAAATAAAAAATGGAAATCAGGAATCAAAGTCAGACAATAGCCTGGTGGGTAAAGTTGCACAGCCAATACTTTGTTCTTGTGTAATCAGAGACTGGCAAGTGTGGTGGTAAAAAGATGGTGCTTATTCCTGTCGAATGTGACTGCAAATGGTGCTTATAAAGAGCCGGCAATAAAAAGTCGTGTGAAAAATGGTTATATGGTAAGTGTCACTCTTGGTTATGCAATGTTAGGTTGCGACAAAAATATCGTAAGGTACAAAAGCGATTGATTTCGTGTTAGCAATCACAGACCGGCAAGTTTTGTTGTTATTTCCGACTAGACCTGGCACCGCAAAAAATGAATTACACTGTTCTGGTAAACAACTCTTTCATGAACATTTTGCAGATCTGATTTGTGGTTTGTCCATTGTTTCTAGTTGCCATGTACAACAAATCACAGATACTGCTCAGAATTGAATTGCGCTAATGGTGTGGCACATTCATGGGCATGACAGACATAGTCAGCCAGCCAGCCACATACATAGTTACAAACCAGACGCTAGTCAAACCTTATAAATTTTAAGCACGCTCTTCACTAAGCCATTTGACTTTTACAAAGTCCTGTTTCTTATGGCTTGTCACAAGTCAACCATAAGAAGAGAATGCATGATCAGGATATGAGTCAAATTCTGAGATTGCACAGTTAATTGACGGCACCGGAGGAAGCCAGATTTCTTATGTAATTTGACCATATTTGCTGAATTAAAAATGTGAGGGAGAGATTATAGCGTGGACTAACTGGTGGTTAATTCCATATAAAGTAGGAGCTAGAACTCTTACTCTTCACTTGTTCAGCTAGTGTAACTAGAAGGACTTTATGCAGTATGGGAGATTAGCTGGATTTAGTCATTTGTTGTCTTGGGTGTAGAACTGAGATTTTCACCGTGAGCTATATTGTGTAAGTTGTCAGTGGCCCAAAAATGTTGTCAGCACACGCTTAAGCTTGTGCTAAGTCTGCCATACCCTTGCTGTTTACCTACGTTGCGCTCACAACATGGCTTATAGCTGAAGTTACCCTGACACAATTATGCTTTAAGATGAACTAACCAGACAAGACACCTTCTAGTTCTTGATCTTCTGTAGCACAACTTAAAGGCTCCTTAGCCATACCATCTGCAATAGAAATGCATAATGCTTTACTAATCAAATCAAAATGTCTCTAATCTCGAAAACACAACATCTAGTCCAAGTACATGTAGTGCAGTCCTTGTTAAGAGTAGCATTGACAAGATGATATTTGTCACTCAACACTATCACTCAACTAGACATGTACTACAATATAACCACTTTTACAGCCACGGCACTTATAGAATGCAAAAGACAGAGCATTAAACCCTATCCTAAATATGCATACAAGACATTGACTAAGCAATACTCTACCATTAGCAGCATTTCTTCCAAAGACAAACATAAACCTGTATAACAAGTTGTCGTTAGTCAGACAAAACCAAATACCAATTCTTCACTAGCAATGAAATGAGGAAGGACAACCACAAGATGAGCTACCATGGCACGACATGGAATATGCAACCAACAACTGTGCAGTTCTCAAATTTGTCAGATACAAAAATACAGATATTATCTAGCACCTTTCTTCTCTACCTCACCCTTGCTGTCATTATCTTAATAAACTTAAATAAAGGAGAATTTCTCATGGGGATACAAGTGATGCGCCATGAAAGAAGTCATTGTGCTGGCCCTCTTCGAAGTTGTCCTCCCTAGTGACATATACGAATGAAGAAGTAAATCTTAGTCCTAACAGTACTGCACGAGAGTGCTGACATCTCAGAGAATAACGTGTAACAGTGTCTTATCAGCAGCACTACTCCACTCGTCTCATTCAATTTGTGGTTAAGGAAACCTTCCTGAAATGGAGAGAGTGATTCTACTAACAATAACAGAGAAAGACAGAGTAGTAATGTGAGACATCCAGTGGCAAAAGCCTGATAGCCTGCAGAACAGTACAAAGTGAAAAGCAGAGTCTCCTGCTTGTTCATAGATCTGGTTTCATATTACATTAAAGAAACGCGCTAGAAAGGCAATCGCTTTCATATAAACTCATGCCTTGTTACCGAAGAGTCAGCTTGCAGAACTTGCACCATCCAAAAGAGTGAAAGCGATTGATACACACACAATCTAAGCCTAGACAACCACAGTTTTAATAACAGTTTGTTCCCAATTGGCAAGTGATAGCACATGAAATAAAAATACCCTTGTCTTTATTATCACAACCATATGTAATAGAGGGCACCATCCTATAAGGAGAGCTACGTGCGCACTGACATATATGCCCATAGGTACAACCCTAATGTCATCACTGCAGTATTTAGATACACAACGTACACTATATACACAATGTACACTATATACACAACATACACCAATGTGTTACTACTCTTCTACTACTTAATATCTCGTATACATATCCCTTCTTGACAAAAAGCTATCAAACGATACTGCAAGCCTAAACATAATCATTCTTCCAAACAGGGAATTTAATTAGTCCCTCCAATCTAATTCATTTTTCTGCCTTCTCTCCTCCTCTTCTCCAAGATGTCTCTTGAGCGGCTGCACATTAGGAGCATCTGCTTACATTTGGTGTTCTCTTGAAACCATTCAATGAAATCTTCAATGGAAGGTCAATATTGCAACTGATGGCAATTTCGCCTTAGTACTCTGCCCTTGTTAGTGACTACTTGGTACAATCATTTCCCTCAGTTGCTGTCGTACTGCTGCTAGTCTCGTGAATAGAGAGGTTGCAACATCAAGCACTGTGTCAACAGTTATAATACATAATCTGTTTCCACTTACTTCTCAAGTCCTTGGCAGCTAGAGCATCCCTACAGATAATCTCAGGCCATAATGATAAAGCTACATACAGAAAGTAGGTAGTGCAGGGTTCAAATTTCAGAGTCTCATTTTGCCTGTCAAAGGGACAAGTAAAGAATTGCCTCCCTGTCCTTAACTGCCTTCGTCTGTCCAAGGTGTTCTTGTATTTTTGAACATGAAGGCTAGAATGATTAGGACATTATATTAAAATGAATTAAATTAAACATGGATACAATTTACACCAAAGCTAAGCAGCTGCTAGGTTTAGTGATATAAATAGTTGATCTGCAACAATGTCACTTTGGCAAATTGTAATCTGTGTCAGAATGAGAGTCACTACTTGAGGTGGTTGTTTTTTTTCTTTGGTTCTTCCACTCTTATGTCCACATGCCTTTGCTCAGATCATCGTCCAAATCCTCCACTTGTCAGTCACCAAGCAGACAGAGATCAATAGGACTGAGACAATTTGATGAGGGGTCTGCCTGTACTCCACTTAACTTAATGTCATTAGGTCAGTTACAGTTTCAGCAGATAGGCACCCTCTTGACAAGAGAGAATCCTCTTTTGTACTCTACTGAGTGCACGGGTAGAAGGAGGGCAACCTGGAGTACACCAATGATACTCATGAACCCCTCTTGCAGTGTCAACATAATTCTCTGCCAGACTTCATAATCGTCAACATGAGGTTCTATCGTTTTCTACCTAGTTGTTGCTTTCATCAGCTCAGACCACGCTATGCAGTTCTTTTTGGGATCACTGTCACGTGACGTCAGTGTGATGACCAAGACACACAATGCCAAACACAAGACTGAACTCTATTTACAAGTGCACACTTACATATAGGTAATCCTACGCATGCGCATCCCTTATCACACTCCCCTTCTACCAATTAGTGTTCTACTATACAACCATCAGTGTCCTAACTACCTATACAACTTATAAATCATCGTCCATGTCTTGACTTTCATACTCCACTTCCTGATATCGTTTCTGCTGAGAATCAGGGCTCTGCTGTCTTGGTTGTCTCCTCATCCTCCTTGAGGCTCTCACCTCCCTATCCACCTGATCTCTTGCTTCCTCCCCCAAATTGCCTGTCACCATTCCCGTGCTTTCATCTGAATCTTGATCTTCTACACTTGTACTTGACAAAACAACCTCCTGTTCTGAATGCTGCTCCCACGACAGGGCTGCCTCTGGTGCGGCTTCCAATTCGTCATAATGTCGTCAATAAATCCTGGGATTAGCTGTCTGCAGTTGTTGACACCAATAGGTGCATCCTTTTCTATCAATTACCCGATACTGTGGACTTTCATAGGGAGCCATGTTGCCTAATTTCCATCTCTCTAAATGTTGTAATTTTCTGCATACCAAACGGCTTCCTTGGTTCTGTCACTCTCTGTTTCTGCTTTTCCTGATGATGTTCAATGTGTTTCGTTACTTTTCTGTAAATCCCATTCACCAGCTGTAAAGTCTTTTCTACTTGATGCCTTGCCATTTGTCAAACGTTCTCCTCCAGCGTTCCCCACATCTCACCTGCTGGTTGTCCGGACTCTGCCAATCTTTCACTAGAAAAATTCTGGTCTTCTTGGCTCTTGGTTATACAGGAGTTGATGGGGTGAGTATCCAGTTGTTCCACTGACCGCTGTAATGTGAGCTAGTTGTATGGCTGTCACTGCCCTAGGCCACGAAATTGAATTGTCCTCTATTACACATCGTACACGGTCTAGCAACTGATTTTGCCTCTCTACTTGGCCTGAGAACGCGGGTAATTTGGTGAACTAAGTCTGTGTGCCACCCCAAGCTGCCTGCACATTTCTTCAAGTACCTCCGCTGTAAAGTGTGGACCTTGACCGGACTGCATAGCCAGGGGTGCTCTAAATTGACACACCCAACGATCCATCACTACTTGAACTGCTTGCTGCCTCTGCCATACAATCTTTTGTAGGAGCAAGGAGACAAACCTACTAAACATATCTTGCATAGTTAACACATACTGATATGCCTTTGGTATAGACTTCTGGAAAGGGTCATGTAATGTATTTCGGTTACAACCGCAACCAGTGTACTCAATACAACCCAATGCTAAGGCTTGCAGCTTAGCACACAATGCAACGTCTAGAAAATTCTAGAACGAACCCCAAAAGCTATCCCGTACGTACGGAATCCTTAGCTAACCCACTACACTATCCTCCTCAACTAAATAGATTACAATGTCCAGCTACTGTATCTGTCAGGTGGCGGACCCTTGTTGACACGGCTGCTCCTGCGCACCCTATGGGTTCTGATGGTTCTGAATCTGACTCACTGTCAGAAGAGGTAAGTGATGTAGTGTCATTTCTTGCAGACATCTCAAACCCTAGATCTAGTCTGAACTGGAAGTGCAGCTGTAGTAACAGCAGTAGCTCTCTCCTCTTTCTCCTGAATACCCGTGCAATATGACTGCAACTGATTGATATGGACCTTTCTACTGTTTCAACCAATCCCCACTATATAGTATCTTCTCCCCAAGACCCTACTAATTCAACCAATCTTCCACTCTTTGGATTGGACTCCATGGCGAAATAAGACCTAATCGCCTTCCTGAAATTCATCTCTGTCTCAAGCCGTTAGGCCATGGGCAGTCTTGCTTCTCTTAAGACTCCCGCACCCTGTCCTGTAATTTGCCATCTAATATTCTTGGGGTGGAAAGAAGCAACAAGTTGAATTGACATTTGAGACCTCTATTTAATAACAGCCATGTTGGTAAATTCCTTGTCGTTGTGATAGTGTTCCAATAAACCACCAAAAATCTGTAACAACTTCACCAAGAGCAGCTCTCGAAGCGACCATTCCTTTTCAAACTGCCTGCTTAAATGATTTGTACAAACCGTTCGACTTGGCCATTGCTCTTCGGGTGATACGGCAGAAACAACGTGTGTAATATACTTTGCTGTTTGCAAAACTGTTTAAATTCTGCAAACACAAATTGCAGGCCATTGTCTGTCACCACTTGTTTGGGAACACCAAAGCGAGCAAAAAGCTCTCTGAGACATGAGATAGTCCGACAAGCTGATGTAGATCCAACTGACACTTGATGTAACTCAGGCCAATTAGAATGAGCGTCAACTGCAAGAAGCCACATTTTGTTTTGAAATGGTCCTGCAAAGTCTACATGTAGTCTGATCCATGGATGGTCTGGGAATTCCCATGGATGGAGGGCCACAGTTAGTGAAGAACGCTGGTGTAAGGCACAAGGTTGACAATGCTGCACCATTTCTTTGATGTCCTTGTCTAGTCCTGGCCACCAAAAGTATTGCCAGACCATGGCCCTTATTCGGTCTGCACCAACGTGAGCACAGTGCAACTGTTTTAAAAGCTGCAGTCTGATGGCACTTAGGACAACAATACATGTTGCCTCTGCATGTTTCAGAACACATCCATCTCTTAACATACAACTGTTGTTGACAAGACGCAAAAGCTTGTCTCTCAGACGTGATGGCCAACCGTTATGCATATAGTGAATTAGGCGTTGAAGAATGGGATCTGCTTTATTTAACATATTTTGCAGCTCCTGATATTGAATCGGACCATTTTGAATCAACTGGCATTCTAATTCATCAACAACGTCGCGCTCAGTGTTTTCCTCTGACCTGCTGAATTCATCAAACTCGTCATCAGAGCTCACAGGAAGACGAGATAGGCAATCAGCGTTTCCATGAGAAGCTGAAGTTTGATAAACAATCTCATAATCGAACTGAGACAAATTGTAAGGCCCAATGCACTGAACGAAAGCTTGAGCGTGTCGGTGTTGTAACCTTGTAACATCAAAGAGAGAAACAAGAGGTCTGTGATCAGTACAAAGTTGAAATCTACGACCCAGAAGGTAATGCCAGAATTTGTGCTCAAAACACTATTGAGAGACATTCCCT
Source organism: Corticium candelabrum (assembly GCF_963422355.1). Lineage (NCBI taxonomy): Eukaryota > Metazoa > Porifera > Homoscleromorpha > Homosclerophorida > Plakinidae > Corticium > Corticium candelabrum. Next base: position 8,101,382 of record NC_085088.1, on the reverse strand, counting down.
CTCAATTTGGGAGTACACATTTAGATGCATATGCTATAGGTCTTTCTTTACCGTCTTCCATAACGTGATGAAGACATGCACCGCAATGATCAATAACGTGACCAAGACACGTAATTGAGTCCTGAAAGAAACACATTTGTTTCCTAAGGCAAAGACCGGCTTGCTGAATTCTTTCAAGAACAGCAGAAAGATTTCGCAAATGTGCTTCTTTAGTTGGCCATCAATCCTCTAATTCCCAACTGGTCTATAATAGAATGCAAGATGTGCCCGCTATAATTAAAAAAGCTCACCGGGCCGCTATTGCGTGCGTGCGTCCGTCTATGTGCCACGGAAGGTGCGGCTTCTTCACTGCATGACAAGTAGCGTAGGTAGTGGCAACTACCCTATTCTTCACCAGCCACTGTACACTATTCTTCACCAGCCATGCGCCCGCTGCAGTCCGAGTAAGCCAGCTGCATGGTGTGTGTGTGTGTGTGTGTGTGTGTGTGTGTGTGTGTGTGTGTGTGTGTGTGTGTGTGTGTGTGTGTTGTGTGTGTGCATGCGTGTGTGTGCATGCTACTATCTAGATGCTAGCACAATTCCTACCGTCCATAAGGTGGGTGAGGGCCATAATACTCCACTCCTGGTACTACGTAATATTATAGGGGAATTGCTATTTGATAGTAGCAGAGTGGTAACACGTTGGTGTACGTTGTTGTGTATCTAAACATTAATATCAATTTCCTATATATCCAGTATATTAAAATCAACCTCCAAAATAGCCACACACACAAATACTTTAAGATTTTACTTCACCAGATATTCGTATATCACTGTAAAGAAGAGAAACTTTGGAAAAGCAGCACAATGGCTACTCTTATTATATGGAATTTCCCCTAAATGGGACTGCACTTTGCTAATAGTGCTAAATTTTACCCAAACTTATGTACCAGCAAACATTTCTAGATAAGCTCAATATTGTGTCAGCATACAGAGCATATTACAACCTTGTACGTGAACTTCGTGTAAGGGCGCATTTCCTTATAATCTTTTCTGCTCTTAGGGGTGTGTTTCTTTCACCTCCACCAACTCAACCGGTTGAAGCAGTAGAGTTCTGGCACGTTTCTTTTATCTTCACAGGATTAGGTGGTAGAGGTCTACCGGCTCCACCAGCCCCACCAGCAAAATGTCGGTTGAGCTGGTAGAGTTCGGTGGAGGTAGGCTATTGTGCATGCCCAAATAGAGAGAAATGGTGGAAAACAGACAAAAGTACGATTTGAGCATCAAAACTTCCATTTCTTCAGCCATAGCAACAGCAAGACTGACTCCAAACAATAGTAGATCACGTTCTTCGTGGGCATAATCTATTACAACCAACAGGTGAGTGCACATGCTCGTCTCCACTCATGTGTTTCGTTTACTGTCTTCCACAGAGATTACTTCCGCTCAACTAGAGTACACCTCTACCCTTCAACCGGTTGAGCTGATGGAGGTAAAAGAAATGCGCCCTAGATAATTATGTGTGAAAGTCGGAGGCACATTTCCTAATAGAAAGTAGAAGCAAATGATATTCCGCATAAAACTGACCATCTTACATGTATTACACATTTCGATCACACTAGCCCATAATAAACCAGTCTTAGAAACAGAATAATCAGAAAGTATAATTAAAAAGATTGCTAAATTACGTACATAGCATTTCTTGCAAGGTCTAGGCTTCCTCTGCACTTTAATTTGTAACTCTCACCTGCCGGTGTGCTGAACAGAGTCCACATCGGAGGGCTTACACGGGCTCTTCTTATGTCCTTCTGTTCAAGCATCTTATACAACAGACGGTTAAGAGCTGCTTTCGATTCAAACCGTAGCTGTTGCAGCAGGTGTCTAAAAGGCACTGACCGAGGGTAGGCGTTTTTGAGCTCAGCAAGCACAAGAGTTCGACCTACACCAAAGAAAGCACAAAGTGGAGCCAATTCAATATAGTTTGATTGCACCGGCACGCTCCATTTTAGAATGCCTCACCCTCTTGCTCATCCATTCCGAGGCGACCTTAGAATTAACTAAGAAAAAACCTCACCACCCTGCTAAAATGTACGTGATACCGACCCTTCCCACATAACACTGCAAATAACGACCACGTATCCTCGTAAACCCATACACCTTTCGCGACACAGCAGTTGTAGAGTCATATAGAGTCCCGTATCTAGTTTCGGCTAACAGCTATAGATTCGGACACGAGATCTTGGTCCAACGCAATTGGCTAAGGACGAAATATACGACAACGTAGAGACGTTAGGTAACTATTCTTGATTCGTGACAATCAATGGATTTGGCTCGTTCTAGCGAGAACGAGACTCGACTAAACGTTGACCACGCCCTACCTCTAGACCCGGACAAATACCTCGTGTAGCGCTACCAAAGCACAGACACAAACCGAATCTATTTGTTGCAGTAGCCTAACATCTCATCTTCCAAACAATCGTATGGACAGTGTCGTCGTGCTTCGTGCGTACAGTGGTAGCTGTGCTAGTGGTTAGAGTTGAGTGAAGTCACGCCCTCTAGTTTCCGATGCCCGAAACACGCTAGATAGTCATTTTACGAGCAAATTTAGACACTCAGTAGAGATTTTGAGGAGAGAATCTCGACGTATAGTGCTAAAATCAACTTTTAAGACATGTTTAGACATGTTTCTACGTATTTCTAGCCAATTTCTCATCACTCTCTGCAGCGTAGAGATCGTACGGTGCCGTTTGAACATCCGGGGAACAAAATTTTCCTATGTAGCAGTTATCTTACTGGCTTGTTACGCAATCTAGAGTAAAAAAGGTTTGACTTGCACAATCAAAAGTAGGGTATTCACTTCTGCTAGTAGATATTTAGTTTCCTTTTCTCGTCAGATGGTAGGACTAATTTGTTTCACTTTTCATACTTCATTGCCTTTAGACAAGCGTTTCTGACCTCTCTTTTGCTTCAGTAACAAACAGGAGAAACAGGAGTAACATGCGACTGGTACTCTAGACAACCAGAGCCATATATATATATATATATATATATACTACTATATAAAATTGACGGTGTTTGTGTGTGTTTGTGTGTGTGTGTGTGTGTGTGTGTGTGTGTGTGTGTGTGTGTGTGTGTGTGTGTGTGTGTGTGTGTGTGTGTGTGTGTGTGTGTGTGTATCTATACTACTATATAAAATTGACGGTGTTTGTATATATGTATAAGTTCGATACCCGGCTAGACCGGATTACCCACGAGGCTAAAATTTGGGGTACGGGTGTAACTCGACATGGGTAAGAACATGGGCAGGGTGGCGTCGTCTTCCAGCTTTTTCAGTCGGGTCCCCTTTTGGGGGTGCATCGTACAATGACATAATGCTGTTCATCGTTCAAGAAGGAAACTGAATGCCCCTGATAGACTCAATTTGAAGGAAATTCCGTTACTTGAACTCAATCTCTCAAGGTAGTTTTGTTTTCTCGTAACTAGGAGCACAATACTCACTTTCAATATCCGTTGTTTGTTCACATACCATTGTTACGTCACAATGCTATAGCTATCCAGCAGTCCCATCAGACTGCGTTAAGCTGTAGAACTACATCCAGAGCAAAAAGATAAGAGTTTCGAAAAAAATATTGTTCAATGCGTAGGTACGTTGGAAACGTGCTGAGTATATTATTTAATATCCAAGGAGGACCCGCCTCTACTCGCGCGCATTGGATAACATCAAACTACGTTCAGAGCAAAGACGTAGAGGTCCACTTTAGTAATGGTCAGTGCGTATAGATTGGAAACGTGCTGAGTATATTTAAAGTGTTCCATGCAGGAGGACTCGCATCCACTCGCAAGCGAATTACTCTGCAACGGCTCATCGGACCTCCACCAAAATTAAGCTGACCTTCGACGGTATGCACGGAGCGTGTCGTTTATTACCGGCGACGTCAAAAACGACAAGATGTTTTTGTTTAGGATATCTGGGTATGTAGAAATACGCGTACCTTCGGTCTTTCCGAGTACGCTCGCCGAATACCTGCCACATTCGATACGCCTGTTTCCTGCAACGGCAGCAACGTCTTCGAAGTGATAACATCCAATGAGACTGTTGAAATGGCTCCGAGAAGACTCACTGAAGAGACGTGTGACTGCATTTGCACTGAATCCAACACACACGTTTCCTGCACCGAGAGCTACACTGGGATTGTGAAAACATCGAAAACGGAGAGCAAACAATGCGCTAAATCATGCATGCCTGCATGTCAAGCTACTGCATGTATTCTATGGGTGAGTAAGAAACTGCATGTGACTTTCAAGTTTCTGTTGCCCATATATGTATCTTTAATTAAACGAAAAAGTCGCTGCAAATTTCTCGGAATGGGACACTCGGTTCAGTTTTCATTTGTCTTCAACGGGATATTAACTAATTAGCACATTCCAGTTTATTCGAACAGACGCCCACACCAGTCATTTGAACTGAATCCACAGAGGGAGTGTGTCGATTTCTACCAAAAAAATGCGCATGACGTGTCTAAACACGCTCAAACTGAGTCTTCCATCATAACGCTACAGTACTCTGCCCGTACGAAGGACGGGTCATTTATCTAGTATATATCTAATATATAAAGCTCAAATTGTCTGTGTGTGTGTGTGTGTTCGCGTTTGGAGGCCACGTCTTTTGTCCGTTTGCAACCGAAATCGGCAAGCACACTCGGCACGCACAGGCGATCGTTTGTGTAAAAAATGAAAAAAATTAGGCACCGGGTCCCCTTTCGAGGGGTCGACCCCCGCGTAAAATTTCTCGATGACGCAAACGCTACACATTCCGGTTTATTCAAACACACTCCCACACCAGTCCTGTGTAGACCGTATGCATCGTCGTCCTTCGCAATACTTCGAGCGATCGAATATCTCTTGCCGACGAAACTTACTCTTCTATCGCTTTCGTTTCTCTCCAAATTCTGATTGCATTTGCACCGAATCCAACCTACGCGTTTTCTGCAGCAAGCGCTACACGGCGAGTGTGTCGATTTCTATCGAAACAAGCGCGAACAGCAAGATTCGAATTCATTCAGCATATCCGGGACCTCGCAATAAAGATTGCACGTGACGTGTCCACAGACCTATCTTTACACTACAGTATCTTGCCCGTACGAAGGACGGGCCATGTATACTAGTATATATATATATATATATATATATATATATATATATATATATATATATATATATATATATATAAGTTTAATAGCCGGCTAGACCGGATCATCCACGAGGCTAAAATTTGGAGTACAGGAGTAACTCGGCATGGGTAAATCATGCATGTCTGCATGTCAAGCTACTGCATGTATCCTATGGCGGAGTAAGAAACTGCACGTGACTTTCAAGTTTCTATTGCTCAGATATATATCTCTGAACAGAAAAGTCGCTGCAAATTTCTCCGAATGGGACACTCGGTTAGCTTTTCATTTGTCTTCAGCGGATATTAATTGACTACTTAGCACATTCCAGTTTATTCGAACACACACCCACACCAGTCATTTGAACTGAATCCACACAGGGAGTGTGTCGATTTCTACCAAAAAAATTGCACATGACGTGTCTACACACGCTCAAACTGAGTCTTCCGTCATAACACTACAGTACTCTGCCCGTACGAAGGATGGGTCATGTATAGAGCTCAAACTGTGTGTGCGTGTGTGTGTGTGTGTGTGTGTGTGTGTGTGTGTGTGTGTGTGTGTGTGTGTGTGTGTGTGTGTTCGCGTTTGGCGGCCACATATTTTGTCCGTTTGCAACCGAAATCCGCACGTACACTCGGAACGCACAGGGGAAGGTTTGGGTAAAAAAATTTTAAAAATTATGACGTTCAACGGAACTGTCGAAATGACGAGAGTCGGTACGAGTCGTGACTTCGTTAGATACGGGGAACGGATTATCCGGGTGAGTACTGCATGTGACTTCCATTTCTGCTCTGATGGATTCGTCTAACTGCATGTGACTTCATTTCGGACAGCGCAATATCTGGAAGTGCTATACGATTCGTCTAACTGCACGTGACTTTATTTCATTCAACGGGACAGCGCAATATCCGGGAGTGCTATACGATTGCAAGTGTATACGCAACATTTTTATTCACTGCAATCATTCATGGCCAACATCACCTATGATACCATCAAACGCATTTTTAGATACTTTCTGCTATAATCTCTACCTATACAGGCGACCTGTCTCTCCTCCACTTCCTTGTTAATTTTGGCTCTATGACAAACGTGTTTGTCAACTATGAAGTGCAAAGGAGAAGCACCTGGCATGTGTTGTCCTCCGGGCGAAGCCGGGCATTGGAGCTGATATATATATATATATATATATATATATATGTGTGTGTGTGTGTGTGTGTGTGTGTGTGTGTGTGTGTGTGTGTGTGTGTGTGTGTGTGTGTGTGTGTGTGTGTGTGTGTGTGTGTGTGGCTCTGTAGACAACCTTAGCCTCGTACCCAGGCCCTTTTGCGCGCCCTAGCCTCGGATTTCCAGACCAATGTAGCGCCAATTACAAAATCAGCCGCATGTTACTCCTGTTTGTTACTAAAGCAAAAGAGAGGTCAGGAACGCTTGTCTAAAGGCAATGAAGTATGAAAAGTGGAACAAATTAGTCCTACCATCTCACGAGAAACGGAAACTAGATATCCATTGTCCAGAGGGGAATACCCTACTTTTGATTGTGCAAGTCGAACCTTTTTTACTCTAGATTGCGTAACAAGCCAGTAAGATAACTGCTACATAGGAAAATTTTGTTCCCTGGATGTTCAAACGGCACCGTACGATCTCTACGCTGCAGAGAGTGATGAGAAATTGGCTAGAAATACGTAGAAACATGTCTAAACATGTCTTAAAAGTTGATTTTAGCACTATACGTCGAGATTCTATGCTCAAAATCTTTACAGAGTGTCTAAATTTGCTCGTAAAATGACGATCTAGCGTGTTTCGGGCATCGGAAACTAGAGGGCGTGACTTCACTCAATCTTAACCACTAGCACAGCTACCACTGTACGCACGAAACACGACGACACTGTCCATACGATTGTTTGGAAGATGAGATGTTAAGCTACTGCAACAAATAGATTCGGTTTGTGTCTGTGCTTTTGTAGCTCTACACGAGAGGCCATCCGAAACTAGAGGTATAGAGGTAGGGCGTGGTCAACGTTTAATCGAGTCTCGTTCTCGTTAGGACAGGCCAAATCCATTGATTGTCACGAATCACGAATAGTTACCTAACGTCTCTACGTTGTCGTATATTTCATCCTTAGGCAATTGCGTTGGACCAAGATTTCGCGTCCGAATCTAGCCGTTATCCGAAACTAGATACGGGACTCTAAATCTGGTGCGACACTCCACTCGGGTTCTCCCGGCGACGGATGTATTGGTTTCACCAGTAGGTCTTCTGGTTCACCTCTTGCATGTCTTTCCGATTGTAAGGTTTTCCGAATCTGATCCAAATGTTGATAGTGTACGAGGGGGCCTGTTTGGGACTTAACTACACCAGCTACCCAAGGACGACCTCTGTTGCAATTGCGCACGCAGACTCTCACCCCGTTGTAAAGGTCTATCATACTATTCCGGTTACCTTTGTAGAAATGTTTCTGTTGCCATTGCTTTGTGTACCGTTTGCTCCAAGTTGGGGTGTAACAAATCTAAACGTGACCGTAATTTGCGCCCCATTAATACTAATTCCGCAGGTGGTATTCCTGTCTTGGAATGCGGTGTAATCCGGTAGGTGAACAACACTTGTGTCAAGCGATATGTCAAGGTTCCTTGTTTTGCTAGAACAGTCTTTTTTCAATACTTGTACTGCTCTTTCCGCCAGCTTATTACTTGACGGATGATACCGTGCTGTTTAATGTGGTCTATTCCATTCGATTTTACAAAATCGGTAAACTCTTGACTGGTGAATACTGACCCATTGTCTGATACCAGTTTTCAGGAATTCCATGAGTTGAGAAAATTTTCCTTAACTTTTTCACCGTAGTTTTCGTCGTCGCTGATTCTACAGGTTCTACTTCAATCCACTTCAAATGTGCGTCAATGAGTACAAGAAAAAATTTTTCCTAGCAAGGGTCCAGCGTATATATAATCCACGTGCACCCTCATCCACGGCTGATGAGGCCAAGACCAGGGATGCAATAAAGCTTTGGGTCGTGCATTCCTTGTTTCTTGACAACTAGAACCACCTTGGACTTTGCGTTCGATGTCTCCATCCAGTCCTGGCCACCAGACTATTGTTCTGGTTAAGCCTTTCATCCGTGCCACACCTAGATTACCGGCATGTAACTCTTCCAAAACTCGTTGTTGCCCTTGTGGTGGTACAATCACCCTGTACCCCCATAATACGCATCCCTCTTCTATAGATAATTCACTTGCTCTTCGCCAGTAAGGAGTCAGCGCTTTGATTAGTGGTTTATTGGGCTAACCATGATGAACATAATATTGTACCCTAGACAGTATAGAGTCTTGTTCTGTCCATCTTCTAACATCTCTCGCCAATACTGGTGACGATTCCAGTTGCCGTAAAAATTGAATTGTCTCTGGTTGTTCTTCCTCAGTTGTCGACGGTAGTTGTAAGGGTAATCGACTGCAGGCATCTGCATTACCGATGTCCCGGCCTGGTTTGTATCGCAACTTCTAACTGTAACCTGATAGGATCATGGCCCATCGATGAATTTTCGCAGATGCCATTGGCGAAAGAGGTGCGTGTATTTCCCCCAAGCAATTCTACCAGTGGTTTATGGTCTGAGACAAGCACAAACTCTCTACCAAACAGATATTGATGAAATCTTTGTAGACCAATTTAAAAATTACTGCCAATGCTTCTCTTTCCACCTGTGCATAATTCCTCTCCGCTTTCGTCAATGTTCTCGATGCAAATGCTACTGGATGTTCTTTCCCATCCTTCCCTCTCTGAGCCAATAACAGCACCTAAACCGTACGACGAAGCATCACAAGTTACGACGGACTCTTGCTGTGGATCGAAATGTGCTAACACTTGGCTGACACTAACAGTTGTTTTGATTGGCGATAAGCTCGTTCTTGTTCACTTGACCAGCACCACTTTACTTTTTTGTAACAATCTATGTAGTGGAGCTAGAACTGTTGACAAATTCTGTAAAAAATTTGTTATAATACGATAGCAATCCTAGGTACGCTTTTAATTCTGTAACGTTTTGTGGTCTAGGTGCTTCCGTAATTGCCTGAATTCGTCCCTTGTCCGGATGTAACCCTGTCCTGTCAATGACATGTCCCAAATACACTACTTCAGATTGCATGAACCGGCATTTGTCTTTATTCAGCCTTAGTCCAGCCTCTTGCAATTTCGTCAACACCTTACCTAAGTTAGACAAATGCTCTTGTTCGTTTCTTCCTGTTATTAATATGTCATCTAAGTAGACCACTACTCCTGGAATTGCTTGCAACAGAGTTTTCATCGTCCTTTGAAAGACACCGGGAGCTGATGAAACACCAAACGGTAGTCTATTCTACTGAAATAACCCTTGGCGAGTATTGATGACTACATACTTACGTAATTCCTCATCAAGTACAAGCTGTTGATATGCTCTATCCAAATCCAGGGTTGTAAACTTCTGTCCTCCTGCTATTCGAGCAAACAAGTCTTCAATGCGTGGAATCAGATAAGTATCGCATTTTGACACTTGATTCACTGTCAACCGATAGTCTCTACAGATTCTGACCTTTCTATTGTTTTTCAACTATGGGAGCCGCCCACTCCGAATCGTGAATTGGCTCAATAATTCCGGCTTTGTGAGGTCGAACAATTCTCCCTCTACCTTCTCTCCCAAAGCATATGGTACTTGTCTTGGTCGGTAAAACTTGGGACTCGTCGTTTCTGTCACTGGCAATTTCACTTTCACACCTTGCAATCTGCCTAACTTCTCACTTCACACTTCACTGTGTAATAACAATAATCCCTCCACTTTCCCTTGGCGAGGGTTTGCCTCCAAAAGGGGAACTCTTCCCCAATCAATTTGTACTTGTCGAATCCAGTCTCTTCCTAATAAACTCGGCCCAGAGCCTGCCACTACCACAAGCGGAAGAGACAATCGGCGTCCATCCGAAGTGTCTACTCACACTTCTAACTTTCCACATACAGGTACCGGCTCCCCAGTATGTCTTCAGCGTCTTCTTTGTAACCTTCAACGGTGCTTCACCTTTCTTCCAGGCTAACTTCCATGTTGTTTTGCTCACGATACTGACACTCGCTCCCGTGTCTATTTCCATCTCAAGTGGCTGTCCTTCTATAGTCAACGTAGTCTTCATAGGCTTCTCCTTTCCTTTGTGCAACGCGTGAATATTGCCACTAATCCACTCAACCTCCTCATCCTCATTTGTATCTGACTGCGCCTCCTCATGGCCGATTTTGTATGTACCTCTACCACTGTCCTCTTTCTGAGCCATTTTTCTCACTGTACGACAAACAGCCTTCGCATGCCCAATTTTGCTGAAACCAAAACATTTGACATCCTTGAACCAGCACTCGAACTGTGTGTCCCTGTTTACCACAGCGATAACAACACCCGGACATCTTGTCAGTCGGTCTGTTACCTGCTTTCGGTACTCGTTGCTTCTGTAACTGGTGTACAGGTTGCTTTTGTAACGAGTGTACAGACTCTCCTTCTGGGTTGCCAGGCGTACTCATTGCTTAATTCTTTCTGCTTTAACTCTGTAGTATTCTTTTCGGCTGTTTCGTGTGCAATCGCTAATTCATACGCCCTCTTGAATGTCAGCTCTTTTTCTGCCAACAGCCGTCGCTGTATACGGTCATTCATTATTCCAACGACTAGTCTGTCTCGTAGCATATCACTAAGCACCGCCCCGAATTCCCAATGTCCACCGAGTCATTGCAGTTCTGCCGTAAATTTACCGACCGACTCACCTTCCTGACGCGATCGACTGTTAAATCTAAATCGTTGTACTATTACTGATGGCTTCGGGTCGAAATGTTCTGTCAACGTCTGTAGTATTTCGTCGACTGACTTCTCTCTAGGCTTACCGGAGCCACTAAACTTCGTAGAGTTCGATACGTGCGAGCTCCAATCACGCCTAATAGAATAGCTCTTTGTCTATCCGCGTCGTCTACACCATTCGCTGCGAAGTATTGTTCTAACCTTTCTGCGTAAAGTGGCCATTTCTCCTTTGATTCGTCAAACTCCGCTATTTGTCCGAATACTACCGCCATCCTCGTCGCCAGATGTCACAAGTAACTGCGTCCTTAGCACGCGCTCAGCCGGTCTTACTGTTAATTCAAGACGATCTATTTCAAGAATGAGTGGCTAGTCCTAAATGCCGGTCAATAAACTAACACAATACAAGTTCCCGGATGTACATACTACATCCTTGTAGCTAGATAGATGGCCTATGGCCGTCCACAAACAAATGAATGAATCTGCAAGTGCTAAACTGAGAACATTATAGCCCTCCCTCATCTAGCACGTCCTGAACATCGCCATCGTTCGCGAACAAATCAATCTGCAGCGCCGGATTCAGGAATTTTTGAAAGAGGGGGTTCACGGTTAGCAGTTATTTATAGCATTACTAATTTTCTCTTTTCTAATAAAATTATATGAAATTATTAAACCACGTCTTTCTGAAAAGAGGGGATTGAAACCCCCTGAAACCCCCTTCTGGATCCGGCCCTGATCTAGAAACGGCGGCAGTAGATAGCCTCGCGTAGCCAGACATTTTCGTCGCGTCATAACACACGTCGCTTTGACATCTAGAACACTGCTTTTTGCGATCGTAGTTGTCTATTACGCGTTTATATTAACCATACATGCATCATAGGAGTCATTTCAAGATCTAGATTTCTCTCCAAATACTTCTTTTGTTTGATACGGAGACGAGTCAAAGACTTTCCGTGCTCGGTGGGCATTTAGTAGACGTCTGCAGTCAACACTAACACAATTCTTCACGGTTTTCACTTATATTGCACTCGCATCAAGCACATCGGGTGTCCGCTAGACTAGAGAACTAGTCCCGCCCCTCTTCTTGAGCTTCCTGAAGATCGAAAGCTGCAGATCTGTTGTTATCACTGCGAGTCAAAGAGACATGTACCTATTATTTCAAGGTGCAGACAGTGAACTGTGGTACCGTCGAAAGCAAAAACCGGTGGCTGTCCGATATTTAATGGGCGTGTCCGATATAGTACGGGAAAAGCAGCAGAAGTTCTATTTTGTTACCGTGAACAGCAATACTCCAAGTGATCAAGCTGAATCTAGCACGTCGTGTTACCGTGTGACTACTCTCTACATTCATGCCTTAGATACAAGAAATCTTCGTCTGGTTTCCGTACGCCAGTGTCCGATATTGGGAAGTGTCCGATAATTGATATATGACTCTACATGTGTACGGGGACCACTACTGGTTGTGGTCGCTGGCAATTATCTCCCACCTACGGGGACTATTTGGTCGCGGGGACTATTTGGTTTCGCATTTATTGCGCCTCGAATTGGCACTCTCCAACTCTTACAGCTGTACGAGACGGACGCAAACGACGTGGCAATGGCAATGATAATTTTCACGCGTCGCGATAAGACGAAATCGAGTGCGACCTGTTTCTTCTTCGTTTGTATTTGGCTTCATATGAATACCGAAGTCGTCACAACATTGTCTATCGCAATTTCGTGTGTCTGACATTTCGTTTTGAGGCAAGTCTCGGCTCGTCTGGTAGCGGCGTGTCGAAAGTAGGCGGAGTAAGAATCTTTTGTGGGTTACAAGGTAAACAAACATCTGTGTGTTGTTGCACTAGCGAGGACGACTATAGTTGTAGATATAACACAACGTTTGCAAAGTGAAAAGTCGCTGACAGAGGACTACAAGGTTTGTATATTACACTAAATCTGTACAATTCAAAGCAATAACGTAATTATTAAAAATAAGAAACAATCTTGAATACACTACCAAGGCACACAAAGAACACACAGATAGACAAAGAGACAGAGGAACAGCCAAAATTAAGCATTGGTGCAGAAGTAATATTGGACAACAATAGCACGGTACACACAAAAAGCAAGCAAACGACAGACAGACAGACGGACAGACAGACAGATTATTTACTCTTCTATACAAACTATTACATGATCTAGTCGTAAGACGGTACAATTCTAGAATTTCTATTTCTAACATAATAAGCTTAATGTTTCAGTCATATAAGAAGTCCTCCACTTTACATTTGTTGATGAGTCAATTTACTTAGACACTTTTCCACTGATCACTCTTGCATTGCATCTCTGTATACACACTCATACCTGCATGTATGCGTATAGCTGCATGCAGTTTAGTTAGTATAGTTCTTGTCTTCATTTTCTTGCCTGCATATCCTGATTGCTGTGTCACCATTCAAAGAATAGATGGACAGACGGACGGACAGACTAAATGGCAGAAAGAGACAGAAGATGCAGCATGTATACAGGAAAACAAGATTTTCACTAAGCTCACCTAGCTAATCTGCAAAGCGTATGTGTACAACAACGCAAACAAACAACCATCAATACCCATCTGAGGAGACCAAGTGCAAATTAAGTCATTTTACGTCAAATACATTAATCAATTGTTTCTCGAACTACATATATGTACTTATTTTCTCTTCTGTTCTGACGAACTTAGGTCGTGCACAACCAATTCTAGAGGCGTAGATCGTCTTTCTTGCACCTAGGTATCGATCGATGCCCTGCAGGATCGATGCATAAATCTGCAGCTAGCCGCAGTATTCTAAGCACTAAAACATTTTAGGCACATCTCTAGATACGCGTGCGCTGCGTGATCTTCAATTATCAAATCATGTTTGTTTACTTGTAACCCACAAGAGATTCTTGCTCCGCCTACTTTCGACACGTCCGCTACCAGACGAGCCGAGATTTGCCTCAAAACGAAACGTCAGACACGCGAAATTGCGATAGACAATGTCGTGATGACTTCGGTATTCATATGAAGCCAAATACGAAAAAAGAAGAAGCAGATTGCACTCGATTTCGGCTTATCGAGACGTCTGGGAGACGCGTGAAATTATCATGGCCATCGTCACGTCGTTCGCATCCGTCTCGTACAGCTGTAAGAGTTGGAGAGTGCCGATTCGAGGCGCGAAACCAAATAGTCCCCGCGACCAAATAGTCCCCGCAGGTGGCCGAAACCAAATAAGCCCCAGCTAAACGGTTTCGGGAACCGAATAAGAGCGAGATAATTGCCCGCGACCAAATAGTCCCCGTACAACATGTACACTGACTGGTGACTGTACACCGATTGGTAAACACTGGCTGAGTACAGTCTAGTACTCACTACGTATATACTGCCATCCGACAAAACTAGTAACTGGAGCTGTGTTTACACCCTCGCCACAGCCATGAGCTTTCTGAAAAAACTACGATAGAATTGTCAAAGTACTAGGTAATATTATTATTGCTGTGTCACACACAGAAATCTACTAATAAAAGAACCGAAAATATACATGGTTTTTCAACCATTTCCGACCTAGTCTCGACTTTTCCCGCCGCGTCATACTTCCAGGTAAACCATGAAAGTTAGCTATCAACTAGTTGATGACACGGCGGAAAAGGGTCTCGCTACGCAAGATTAGAATATTAATTCCGATCGAGCTCCTAGCAAAGTTTCTTATCAATTTACGTAGATAGTCTCTGCAGCTACACCGGTACCGTAGAGCATTTCTGTTTCCCTGATGGAACCGGCAGGATGTATAGGGGGAATGAGGGTCAAGATCAGAGCGATCTGTAGAGTGTGACTAACACATGGATTCTAGAGCAAAGAGCAGGATGCGCTAGAACCGGCATTTTACCTACAGCCAATGAGCTCACATGCGCCCACTCCTTCTTTTGAATAAAAAATTCACTCAAGCTTGGTTCAGTTTCTGATAATGTGATCATTGACTCTAGATGGCAAGTATATCTCATGTGAGGCATGTGCATTTTCTGATGATGACTCAGAGCTGTGACAGCTGGTAGAATCGGCCCTTCCCTTTGAAGTGCATGTTTGCAATCCACAGTACTCAGAATATGCATGTGGTGTCTGCATTTTCCAAAGACCCCTTCTACCAACCAAAACTATCTCTACATATATAATAGTGCCGAGCTTGAAAAGATCGAAGAACTGGAGCTGAAACTAAAACTAAGACGCGTGCGTGCACCAGAGTCTCCACGACTCTTGCGTGCACTTAGCGCCTGACAAATAGGAAAGTCAGTGCTCGGGAAGATGTGTACTGTGCCCTTGGGATGCCACTTCACAAATTCAATCATCCAGTTGTGTTCCTCAACAGAGATGAAAAGGCACGCAAAGTACTGTTCGACTCATGTTGCTACAGAACGAGCTACATGAACGACCTTTGACGAGAATAATAAAACGGTGTTTCCAAAAGCATCATTGAAATCTAGATATACAAAGAGACTACAAGAACTTGAACACGCTTTTGCAAGTTTGTACAAATACTGTGGTCAGAGGCAGCGTGATAACATACCTGAAACTGTTCCTAATACTGTACCAGATACTGAACAGGACAACACAAGTGATGCTGAGGCAACGACAATGAAAGCCCCCAGTTGCCTACGATAATCCCCACTGTCGGGTTTATTTCAGTAGTTAGCTTCAATTAAATTCCAAAAACCATAAAATCAAATTTAAGAAACAACTTCATTTCTATACGTTAATTTGCAATAAAAGTACAAAAATCTACGACACTGTTTCATAGTGCCAATACTAAAGTGTCACACCTCTTGGTATAAAATATTGTTATTATATACCATGGATGCTTAGTTACCAATCAACCTAATAGAAATACACTATCTGATGTTGAACGTTAATTATAATGGGTTCTTTAGACACTTGAGAAATAACCAAAGGCGCAAAAAGAGGTAGACACTCAATGATATATATTCAATTCAATCAATGTGCAACACATTATGGACGTGTGTACAGTTCAACTTTCTGCCTCTCCTATTCCTACATAAAAGACCTCCATGAACTTCTGATCAAAGCGTTACAACGGAAAAGATGACTATGCCAGCAGGCAAACAAAGTTATATAAGATAGACTATAAATACAAGTTGGTGAGAGGGGTCAAAGGAGTATGACAAACTCTTTATTCCAGTGTGGGTAAGTGTCTAAACAAAGCAACTACTAAAGTAAACAATGTCTAAAGTTGATAAGTTACGCTCAACTGAAGAAAAATACAAGTGTAACAAGCAGAAACATTAATAAAACTAAATTATGCATACTGCTATTCATTACCACCGTGGCATTTGTTATACATTTTCTTTCTAAAATCAAACTTTCCAGCTGCTCAAAAAGAAGCATTTCTTTAAGTTAGTGCGGACAACGTTAGAATTGAACATATAACTATGATTAACTATAATAATATAGTCATCATTTGCAAACAAAAGGCAATATTCACTAGAAATTTTAGGTGACAAGCAGCCGTCAACTGACGCAGGCTATCTCTCCAATGCTTGCAATTCCTCCTCCAGTTGGCGTTTTCTAGCTAGTTTTGTCCGCTGCATAAACTCATAGCTCAAAGGCAATCAACTACAACGCAACTTAGAAATCCTCACCTGGTCTGTGTCAAGTTGATCGCCTTTATGTTTTTTCTCTTCAAGAACAGAAATCTGCGCAGCAAATGATTCACCGATACATCTACATTGCTGGAATTGTAAACTGCCTTCACTACCTGATTCAAAAGCTTCTGAAGCTTTCTTATTTTCCTCTTATTTTCATCTTTAGTAGCAAGTGCTTCACTACAACAACAATTTAGACGTACAAATACATCAAAATACAGTAACAATTCTAAGCAACAATGTCATACCTGTTTTCACGTTCCACACATTCATGAAGCCATATTTGTTTGTCTTCTGGCTCTTCAGCAAGTATGGTTACGTGAGGAGACTGGACAGAATGCTTCTGCTGACCACCAACTGCAACAAAATACCGTATTCTAATAGTAAATTGGCAAACCGGCTCACAATTCCTACGCTGTAATGAGTTCCAAGAAGGTACAGGCCCTCCACCTCGTCCAAAGCCAACAACAGATCCAGTAACTGAAACATTGGCAGACATGTCTGTAAAATTAAAATTTCCATGTAGCTGCTGTGCTCTAAAAATTGGTTCTTGAGACCATGGCTGATGAAAAGGCATATTTGAAGGTGGCACACTTATAACACTATAACGATACTCTTGTGGCTCCTGTTGCAACACAGAACTAGTCCTAGTTGAGAATTCCTGACCAGCAGCAGAAGCAGAATTTTGTGCGACATGTCCAAAACCCGGTGGTGGAGCCCGAGACACAGAAGGCACAGGAAGACCACGTCCAAGCATAACAGGCTTACTAGTCATGCCACCAGTTGCTAAATTGGTTGGTGGTGGTGTCAATGACTTTGTATGAGTTACAATTGTCTGTTGCCTATGTACAATTTTTGGTGACTGCTTCAGTTGCTGCTTGCCATAAGCGTCAGGAACTGCAGAAACAACACTAGCATCAACTGGATTCACTCCACCACGACCTACTCCAGGAGCCCGAAGAGATTCCACCACAACACCTCTTCCCTGAATATAAACAGAGAGAACTTAAAAAATCAAAAAATGCTAGCGGTTTTATAATTCACCAGTCCACGACCTGTCCCTCTGCCACTATGCCTTGACACTTCAAGCTTCTGTACTACCATTAAAGCACAAGCATAAACAACACAACTCAAGCAAATTTATTGTCCATTTATTACCACCAGTTGATACAGTTGTATTTACTGCTTTGTCCGAAACAACAGGCACCGAGGCAGACAACTCATTTGGTGAATCATAATCTGAATCTGACCCTATTAGCAATATGATGTTGTAGCTGTCACAAAATAGCTCAACAAACACAGCAACAAGTGTCATGTTAGTCAATGGAAAGAGAGTAAAACAACAACTGCATGAGCTAAAAATCTCTAAAGACTAAATTGCTGAAACACCCATACTGATAAATACAGCCGCACACACTGATCTTTGAAACAATGACTTTAAAGCGCTACTGCGGTGCAAAAATCATAATTTATTTTATCAACTGAATTAAAAGATCTGCCAATGCTGGCACCAAAATAAAATTGATATTTCAAAAACACTACGAGAGAATAGGAAGGACGCCTTCTTTCAAGTGAGATATGGGGTGTCAGTGTGTCGCAGTAGATTGCAGCAGTATGAATACATCTGGAGTCATCGCGTTTTGATTCCCCAAAATCCATAACTTGCGCAAGAGATCAATAACCCAAATCTGCCTTACCAGAGACACCTGGGAAAGCACAACAGAGTACACTGGCGTACGCAGCCTTCACTTTGAGAAAGACTGCCTTGAGATAGATTCAGACCTGTTTGAAAGCTCTAGACTTGACAGCAAGTAAACCAAATTGAAGTCAGATGCTGTGCCCACCCGTGCTAATCTCCACAACTCAGCCACACCCAAAAAGAAGAAGATACTCACTTTCAAGAAACAAGCGAGTGATTGGGTAAGCATGCTATTTGCACAGGCATCAGTGTGCTGAACTGAGACGTCTCAGATTGGCTTCTAGATGTTAGAAGATGCATTGTCTGCAGATTACAAGAAACCATGCAGATCAGGAAGTCATGGAATGCATTGAACACGGACGAGATGACAATATATATATATATATATATATATATATATATATATATATATATATATATAGTGCCTCATCAGTTGTCATCCAAGAAACTCTCAGAATGATCGCACATTATTGTTAATCCGTATACTGTAATAAATTTACAGCAACAGTTCATCTAGCTAGCTAGAGTCCACGAAAGACAAAACTATTAATTGACATCAGGCCAAACGGAAAGTACTTGCGATCAAAAGGTAAGCATAGCTTTCTTCTAGGCTAGAATTTGTGTGTTGCATCAAATGACTCACTTGTAGGAATGACCTATAAGGCTGCCCAATGTGCGATTTCCACGTTTAGGGCTCTCAATTTTTGGGCTTTGGATTTCCATGTTTACGGTTCGAGCTCTAGGTCAGACTTGACAAATTTGAACAGTAAGGTTCCACAGAAGCATTGTAAGTACTATTGCTCATCAAACCAGGACATTACACTTCACCTGGAGAATCAGACGCCGTGCAGATTGACATGCACTCACGTATATACGTACAGAGTCCTTTCAATGACTTAACATGGGGACAGGCCTCATTACATGAAATTGGAGAATGGAAGTAACTTGCAAAGACTCTTATTCTCTTACAGTGCGTTCGAAAAATCTAATTCTATTCTTCCCGGTGTCAGCACTGGCAGGTCTTTCAATTTACTTGATAAATAAATTATGATTTTTGCACTGCAGGAGGGCCACTGATCCGCAAAAATCAAAAAATTATTTTAAATTTCTATATAATAGCTCTAACATGTACATACCTGAAAAATTAATTATGTATTTTTAAATCAAGGTTAATCTATAAGAAAATTGTGCCATAATGTGCTCTTAGTATAGTATAGTCCGTATCTAAAGACATTTTACAAAAAACGAAAACTTTTCATTTGCGGGTAGGGTAAATGGCCATTTTGTTCTCTAGATCGAAAGTAAAAATGGCGTTATGGACAAATTGACAAGTGCTTTGCAAGTAATTCTGAAGAAACCAGAGTGTACAGTCAATGACTAGACTCAAGCCAGTCTCTCCCCACCTTCGTCATTCCCGGATTGTCAATCCTCGCTGAGAATTGTCAATTGACTATCTGGGGCATGACAAGGGCGGGGAGAGACTGGCTCAAGTCTTCTAGTACGGTAGTCAATGGCTGGTTGAAGAAACGTTTGATAATTGACCACAGACAAGTCTTTGACATGTACAGGTCTTATTTGCAAGATGACGGTAAAGCGGCAACTGTCTCTTCAGCAGAGAAGGTGCTGTCGCTTGGCCTACCGTATACGAAAGACCCACGACTGACTATGAGAAGATGGCGGAAGCATTGCAGCAGATGACAGACCTCCAGATGATGCACACGTGTTAGAGACGAACATCGTTAGATGCATATCGTCTTTAATTAACAAGATTTTCTAGAGGTGAGATCATACAGATTAAAATGTGTGGACATCTACAGTTTCATTTTCGGGGTGGGGAGGGAGTCTGGGTAAAAACGAAAAGTTTTCATTTTTTGTAAAATGTCGATAAATACGAACAGTGCCTTAAGACAGCATAAATAATCTGTATGATACATGCTGTCTTAATCTAAATCTCTGTGTCTATTGAAATGCAGCAATCAATAGTTCCGTGATGAAATGGCATTCCAAGTCGGTAATATACATACGTCAATTTGAAATGCTTTGACAACTTGCACAAAGCATGCGACTACACAAAATCTAGTTAGATTTCCAGATCCACTATATGATCAAAGGCAGACTCTCCTCAATCATTTTTGCTTTCTAAATGACCCTGTGGTTGAACAAAGTCAACATTGCACAGTAGCAACAACCAATTCACTACATAGTCCAAAATCATTGATTCGGCATCGGACTTGTCATGACATACATGAAAGCACGTCATACAAATGCTGCATCTTTATTGCATCCTTATTGTACAATCACGTGCATATGGTACATTTCCTACCTACACAATTACGTATACATGTATAAATTAATGGACTGAGTTACCAATTTCGGCAAATCTCATTATGACACTGTCTGTGCCAAATAGCTCAATACGTGATCCACATACACAACCACAGATGTCACAGATATGGATGCTGCAATGGTACTTTCCTGCTTTTTGAAATTGCCCCTTCAGTATCTTTACCTTACAGCCTTGCAGTACTGCAGGTTGACCTCCTGTCATTACCTATTTTCGCACTGTAGAGTATCTACATGGCCACACACACACACACACACACACACACACACACACACACACACACACACACACACACACACACACACACACACACACACACACACGCGCGCGCGCACACACAAACACACACACGCACACACACACACACACACACACACACACACACACACACACACACACACACACACACACACGTCCTGTCCTGTTTAATCACTGCCATAAAAATGGGTTCACTACCCCAAAGTAGGGGACCAAACTCAAACGAAGTTCTATGTTGTATCTCTTAGTGTAGTGAGTGAGAGTCATCCTTTGCTGTGAAACAATTTGTGAAACAATTTGTCTTTGTTCGTGCACAGGCTTAGCTCTTTCATCTATACATTTGTGCCTTTGTTGTTGCTGTCTCTACTAAAAGGTTCTCTGGCATCTCTCACACGCAACTCTCTACCACTGGTTCTGTTACTTCTTTCCAGGCCATCTCGACACAGTGCTCTCCAACTCTCTCTTGATGTTACAGCCTCATTATACCACTTATCCTATTCCCTTCTGTGACTCATATATCTCTATGTACAGCAGCTCTCCACTTCTTGTTAGGGCCAAACCTTGGTCTTGGTTCACTGAGCCAACTGAACAGGGCAATCTTGGTAAACAATGATCTGGCTAAATGTCCAAGCCATTAAAGTCTCCTCTTAGCTATTTTGATTTCATCATCTCCCCATTTCCTCCTAATCTCCTGCATAGTTATATGCTTGGTCCATTGCTCATGGTTAGAGATGCCTAAGATTATTCTAATGCATCTGTGATCAAAGGAGTTTAGCTTTCTAGTGTGACCTTAAGAAATGGCGAGCACTCAGCACCATACAATAGGACCGTAGCAGACTTTCCTCTTTGTTGCTAAAGATAGATCTTTGTCAAGGAAGACAGCTTTTCTAAGAGCACCAAATGCATGGGCTGCATGTGTCACTCTTCTATTCATATCAGGATCGACTGCTTGAAAGGAAGCAATCGTTGATCCAAGATAAGGGAACTCTTCAACTCCTTCAATGTCCTCCACCCTCGACTGTGATTGGTGTCTTATCTTCATCTTTAGTCTCTGTTCCCGCTATAAAATGTTTAGTTTTAAGGATACTAACTGTCAAACCAAAGTTGCCACTCATTCGTTGATATTCCATAACAGTTCTCTCACTAGCTAGCACAAGAGCTCGCACGCGTGCACACACACACACACACACACACACACACCGTGACATGGTTGGCATTCGTCCATCTTCAAAAACAATGACACTGACAGGTTTTCCTATCAATATAAAGCTCATGGCTTACAAACCGAAGAGTAACTGTAAAGTCCAATTCTGGAACCACAGATCTTCCAACACCGTGCACATTAGAAGTTACTAGTAAATGCTCGGTTAGCATTGTGTTAGGCAAACGATGGTGTTCTGTCTTATTCATGTAACAATGGCTGCATCTTTAGGTAGCAATAATTTCTGTCAAACAAAATGCGGAAACTCAGAAAACAGACTGTCAGTTGCTCTTCTTCTGTTCACTTTTTGCATGAACTGTATACTAGATGCATAATAATGAACTCAAACTACAAAGAATGGGTATTTTCATCATTAGCTGAGTGAAAGCAGTGTGATAGATGTTACACTTCCCAATGGCCGCGTTCACACTGGGCTCTAACCTAGGTAGATCTTGGTTAACCTGGGTTACACGTGTGCCAGTGTGAACAGCTAACCTATGTTACGCAATTAGTCAAGTGAACTAGGTCAACGATAACCCACTTGCTAGCTAGGTTAGATCTCGGTCACTCCTCCCCTTTGCATACTTTTAAGTTTATCACTCTGCCCCTGTATTTCATAATGCTCTGTGCACATCCCTCAGCTGTAGCAGAATGGCCTGTTCTACGAATCGCTTCCATCGATCATCCAGAATTGAAATTGCTAAATCGTTTGTAGTTTGTAACAATATTATACTACCACATCTGGGAACTG
Organism: Corticium candelabrum; assembly: GCF_963422355.1. NCBI lineage: Eukaryota > Metazoa > Porifera > Homoscleromorpha > Homosclerophorida > Plakinidae > Corticium > Corticium candelabrum. Next base: position 8,078,541 of record NC_085088.1, on the reverse strand, counting down.
AAATTTGATATCTATTTCTGCAAGTCTGAACATGATATTTTGTAACCTAGGTAATTATCAGCTTCTCACACTTATAATGACCAATGGTTTGTCTATCTAGGCTAACCAGAATCTAGTGTGAAAGCGGTCAATGTGTAAGGTGCACTTGATACTCATAGGGGGCACTCTGGTATGCGGATAAATCTAATTACCTAGGCCGTTAGATGATGCCTGCTCACAAATTCACGTGCACTCGCAGACACGTGCATGTGCAGACACACCCACACAAACTTGAAATCATGTTTTTATCCACACATTTATCATTTACCAGTTTGAGATCGCTTGCTGTTGAACAACAAAGTGATATCTTCATCTTTCCTTGTTGCACGTGACCCAAAAATGGGTCTGGAAGTTTGATAGGCTAGTACCTATCATACATGTGTAATCAGCATTGCCGGTGCCATCCGGCACCTCTCCATGGCTACTTTGACACTCCGAGTTTCAATGGTAAAACGATAGTGCGATAATGCTCTGGCACGTACAACAAGAAAAACCGTCGAGAAGTGCTTTGTCACATTCAACAGCAAGCTATTTCACTAAGTACTGGAATAAAGACTATGTCATAGAACGTGGTGCACCCTACCTAGCCTTGCATAGCCAGCTCCTCCCCTTTCTAATTTTGGTAGATGGAAAAATAGGAAAGGAAAGGGGCTGGCTACAAGAGACTAGGTGCACCTTAAAATGTTCCCTTGTTCTGCTTCGTTAGGAAGCAACTTGAGATCGTGCCATTTCAAGTTTGCGTGGGTGTGTCTGTGAGCAGGCACCTTTAGCAGTTACCATAAGAAAGTCCAACTATCGGTATATCTTTTGAGAGCACATGCAGTGCGCTTTCGTCAGTTGCATTCGTTTTTTTATGTTTAGAGCCCTGGCCCAGTTGTAACACATTTTATAGATCTACCGCATAGCAAAAAGAAGTCGTGCTTACTTCGTTGTCTCATCGCATAATCTGTAGACAACACCTCGCACGTCTCATCATAAACGTTCTTGGGATTGCTGAGAACAACAGATGCGCATGTGAGTGCCAGCAGATGCCCCTGCTAGTGCCAAATACTGGACCATACGCAGCACCATTTCCAAAATGGTGAAGGCTGCACCACTCACTCAAAATCGTGATAACTGTATTTTCGAACTGATCGCAAAACGAAAAAATATATGATTTTGCCCAGGATACTTTGCATACCAAATGATTCGCTCTTGTTCAAAAAATTGCACTGTCCCAACAGCTAGAACTGTGCAAAGTCCACCCAGGATCAGTCAACTGCTGCTACGCAATTCTACGTAGAGCTTCCACAATGCCATGTTGTTCCGGTCACATGTGTAGTAACTATATACCTATTATTAGCTGGTGGAAACTACGGTTTGGGACCTTAGCTGCCACTTCCACGGTGTGCTTACAGTTGCGTGTAGTTGAACGTTGAAATGTACGACTCTGTTCAATGAGGTGCTGTCTCCGTGAGCGTGTATGCTTCGAGTAAAAGATGCGTGGAAGTTGTTTACTGATGCAATCGATGTCGTTCTGTACATCCGCCAGCTGTTTCACGTCTTTCTCTCGGAGTAACCAACCACACTCAGTTGACAGTGAGCACCAAAAATTTGTATTGTTTAAAGCTTACACGGCTGCCATGCCCGTCAATCGACACTTAAATAGCCAGTTTTGCAGTAGTTTCATCTATTGACCTTTGCACATGTGCAACATATTAACAGCATTTGAAGGGCTTACTGGCAATGGAAATTGATTTTCTTGCCAGGACATTCAAACATATCTTATGTACAATAGCCATGACGCAAAAGCTACATCACCTGAGATCGACTCTGGTGCGCAGGTCCAACGTGACCCTGCACCTCTAATGAACTCTGTGAAACAAGTACAGTAGAGCCTCGCTAATCCGAACCTCGCTAATCCGAATTACCTTTGATGCTCTGCCTTGCGTACCCAGATCCTATTGGGCAGCCTAATCCAGGTTGCAGTTATCTAGTTTTCTGCAAATAAGCGTATATCTAACTATTTTAAATCCTGACTGTCACGTTATTTAGAAGTACATGTAGTCATTGCAGGAGTGTCCTTTACCACAAACATGACATATGTGTAGAGATACGTAAATGTGCTAGTGGTCTGGATGTCTGAAGCAAAGTCTGGACCTCCAAGGTTACGCGTTTTGGCATTCTTGATAATCCGAACAATTCACTAATCCAAACGGGGCTTGGCAAGGAGCTGTACAGATTAGCAAGGTTCTACTGTGGCAGGAATAGGCTTAAGGGAGAAACTGTAAATGCCCTTATGGCAATAATGAGTCGTGACAGCTCCCTTACTACGTTTCCTTTCACAAGGTTATATTAATATTACTAGCTTCTCGACCCGGCGTTGCACGGGTAACATTAGACAAGTGCAGCTAGAGTTGCGTATTTTTACATATCCTAAGTATTGAAAACAACACTTATTAGCCCCTATGAAATACGTAACATGCCCTACACAAATTAATACGTTATTGCTCTCTAGATAGCTATTTAATATTACTAATGGTTAGTTGTTAGTTAATTAATTTATTGTTGTATGCATTCAGGAAGTATATCAGAAAGCAGTCCCTCACAGAATTCTCATAAAGTTAATTAATTTAATGTTGTATGTAAATTTCTGTTGTTGCATGAGTTCACATGCATTTTTACTCCATTCTGAAAATTAGCAGCCAGACAGAATTCTCATTCAGAGTTATATACCGTTCAATTATATCCCGTTCAAGAATCGAGTATCCCAATGTAAGCAAATCTAGATGTTGTTGCATTGAGTATCCTGTTCTAATTTATTATGAAGTGTATCTCTGAAAAATTATCAGCCAGACAGAATTCTCATGAAGAATCTCATTCAGTCATTTCCCGACTAATGATTGGTATACAGCTAGTATCCCATTAAAGACAAAGAAAACGTAACAGAGTGTCCCGTTTCCAAAAATCCCGCTGGTTGGATTATTGATTGGTAGTATTCAGTTGAAGCTATTTCGACACTCCCGTTGGATGTCGCATTACTTCAAAAGATGTTGCTGCCGTTGCGAGGAACAGGTGTATCAAACGTGGCATCTATTTGACGCAAATCCATCACGTGCAGCTACGTACTCACCCGGACAATTCCTTCCCGTATATAGCCAAGTCAAGACTCGTGCCAACTTTTGCCATTATGAAAGTCCCGCTGAATGTCGTCATTTCGAAGACGTTGCTGGGGTTTTGGGGACAGGCATAGACAAGCGAACAACTGTGGCCGGTTTTCAAGACCCGAATATGAGCAAAATATCTTCCCTTTCCCAACGTCGCCTGCAATAAACGACACACTCCGCGCGTACTGTCCGACGTCGGGAACAGGCAGTTTAAATTCGGTACAGATCTGATACACCGTTATGGAGATATTCGCATGCGAAAGACGACGACAGCTTCACTTTCGACTACTAGGGAATCAATGTGCGCGAGCCAAATTCGTTGGAGATCGGAGTTGCCCTTGTTTTTATCCTGATTCACACACAGATACACACAGACACACACACACACACACACACACACACACACACACACACACACACACACATATATATATATATATATATATATATATATATATATATATACTAGGCCAGGGTTCTCGCTACAGAGTGGCAGCGCCATGCTCCAGTAGGAGTGTGCCACGCTCAGAAACGGTAAATAGGAGTCCAAAGTCTTACAGCTTTGTTTGAGAATTCCATACTACTGATACATGTACAATAATATATTGCTTAGTAAAGGTGATAATAGCCACATCTAGCCTCTTACAAATTAATGCCCTACCTATCTAGCCTCTTACATAATAATACGAGATGATAGCCCTGTCCAAACGTAGATTGCAGTCCCGGATGCGTTGCCTCACCTTTTGTCCGGGAAGTAGCACCTGGAATACTCTAGACTAGTTATGGCTTCTTGTAAAGCAACCACAGTGGTCCACGTTAATTAACACCTGACTAGACAGACTTTCTGTGGACAAAACTTGCGCATGCGCAATCTATGAACATCGCCAAGAAGAGCTTACTGGTGATCGAAGCTGATTTCCTTGCCAGGACTTGAAATTATGTTACACGAAATAGCTACAACGCAAAGTCTACCTCACTTGGGATCGGCTCCAGTGCACATGTCCAGTAATCTCGTGTAGCCCTTCCTCCTTTTCAACATCTGGAAGGCGGGGAAGGCTCTGGTGTACTGTCCGACTGTAAAGAGCAGACCGCATGCTGTGGACCCGCCCATCCCGCCACGCTCCCAAAAATCTCTCGCGAGAACCTAGCCTCAAATTTCCAGACCAGAGAGCGCGCGAAGTGCTCAAACTCTAGTCTGGACCAAGTCGATATTAAAATGATTTCGGAAGTACTTATCAAAAGCGATGATAAATGGTAGTCTAACAGCGTAGGATCATTTTACCTAGATCAACATATCATTTGTAAATGTCATGAGATCTCACGAACAAAGACGTCTGCCATGTTTGCAGTGATATCTTGGTGAACGGCATGAAACGACAACTCTTCGATACTTCAGCGGACCGCTAGCTAGTCTAACCACTCGACTGGCAATACTGTACCGCTCGACCAGTTGTCAAAGGTGATGGTCTAGCGACGCATGTCTTGTCACCGCAAGCTTGAAATATCGAAGAACTGAAGCTGAAACTAAAGCTAAGATGTGTGCGTGTAAGTAACTTACCAGAGTCTAATCACTGTTCTGGCGTGCACTTAGCCGCCCACGAGGATTTCACACATGCCCAATCAGCGTTAGCACACTTAGCATAACCAATTATTGCTAAACCAATCAGAATTTACAACCGACATTCCTGTTGTAAGGAGCTAATTGACTTAGAAGGCTATTTCCCAAATCATTTTAGTATCAACTTGGTCCAGACTAGAGTTCCCACGGTCTCTGGTCTAGAAGTTCAAGGCTAGTGAGAACCCTGCTAGGCTGCTGTAGCCTCGGGCTAAGGCTGCTAATGAATAGCCATTTGACATCAACATCTGTTGGCATCGTATGGTTTTTGGTGCCAGATATCTGGCAATACTTAAACATACAGGTGGCATCCCTGACTAGACTGGCTGTTTAGAAATTATAATTCAATAAAACTACTTCATACAGTCATAAACCAAATTCTATCACCAAATAAATACTACAATATAACTTACTCTAGCACATAAGTGCAGATCATCCACATACCTGTTTCCCAATCTTCATCAGGATCAGGCCTGCGCCACTCATACTCAGGTAAAGTTGTATTGCCTTTGAAAGGTGTTGTTGTTTGTCCCATAGCTAAACAAATTGACAAATTCATAAACACGAGCAAAGCCATTTACAAGTGTACAAGTAGCAACTCATGAAGGTTCATACTTAATTAAAGGAGAACTTCAACAAAATTGAACTTAATTAACTTGTATTAAGTAGATCTCACAAAGACAAATCAACTGGTGCAGTAATAGTTACTCTCTTATTAATATCTTCAATTTCATTACAAAGAACGAGCAGTGCTTTATGTTGTGTAAGGCCCATTGCCACCTCCTAGAAAATTAGAGCTGGTTTACAATATGACGTTACATTGCTTGTGAGGAGGTTAGTGAGAATGCTGGCAAAAACGCCGAGTAAACGTCAAAATGCAGACGCTGACGCTGCACCATTTACAATACCATTTGATAAGCGTCAGCGACAAGCCACTACCCGGATGCTCATCACTATCGTATACCATGAATACAAAGTCTGTGATTTGGTTTTAAAGCGTTTTCCTTGTGCCTCGCATCAGTGTGCTCCCATGACTTGAACTGCCACAAGCAGCCTTACCTTTACAGACACTTTCATCTTTTGACAAGTTTCTCCTGCATACATTTCACTCCCAGATTTGATAGCTGATTTGTCGATAAATGGCATGTGCTTCCAGTAAGCGCTGGAGCACTTCCGGTTCGGACGCTGGAGTTGAGCTTGAATCAACTTGAGCATCGATGACACTGACTGTACTGTTGTCACTCTAGCTAGGCTTCTAAAAATGACTGAATGGGATCTCAAAGTCTCATATAAACAATGCATAGCAATGCATGCATATAATACATCTTCTTTTCTTTCAAATGAAAAGATAATGTTAGCGCTAAGTAACTACAATTGTGTAATGATTAGTTAGTGAAATTGAATATGTTACAAGTTCAATCTCTCTGGCCATCAGACGGCTCTCTCTGATCTTGTCACATACTGTAAACCCAGAAATTTTAGTACTCATAAATTTTCGTACTTCTGCCCATGTAGTAGTTCATACACATGCTATTCTAGTACAGAACATTGGTACATGTACTGCAGCCAAATTCAAGTGCATCTATCCATAAATTTTAGTATTCATGTTATTTTAGTACAACCAGGTCTCTGTACGAAAATGACTAAAATTTCATGAGTACAAAAATTTCTGGATTTACAGTACTATTGTTCAGTAGACTGTTTTTCAGTAGACTGCACAGGGTTTGAAAATTCATCGAGTTGGTCTGAAGACAATTGACTTTCTCGTGAGTCGACGGAAGACTGCGATTGCTCAGCGGAAGACTGTGTCCACTTCATCTTCTTCCTTTTTGACTGCTTCACTAGCTAACTGTCGTCTGTTTCGTCTGAGAGTTCCAAGAGGAGTAGCCACTAGGTAAGACCTTGGTGATGTTTGCCTAACAACTGTCCCACTCTCCTCCTTGTCTGTGATCCACACTCTATCTCCTGTCTTCAATGTCACCAATTCTCCGTACCCTATGGCGTTCATCAAAATTTTTCTTTCGTTTCTCTTTTCAAGTACTTTCTTTTTTCCGTCATGCTGTTAATCCGATATCAACAGTTTTCTTTGTTCCGGCATTATAGGAAGTGTTGTTCGTACCTTCCTACACATAAGAAGTTCTGCTGGACTATATATCCGTTACTGATTGGAGTCGATCAGTATGTCAATAAAGCCATATAGGGATCTGTCGCTTTCGTAAACAAACCATTTTCGTCCGTACCGCTTTCTCTGCTTCCCCATTTTCTTGTGAATAATTGGGGCTTGAAGTTACATGTCAAAACCTGTAGCTATTAACGAATGTGACAAAGCTATTTGAGCTAAATTGAGGACCATTATCCAAAATGATTATGTTTGGTATCCTATGATGGGAAAAATTTTCTTTATCTCAGTAATAACATCTCTTGAAGTTGTTGACTCCAGACAAGCCACTTCAATATAACGAGAGAAATAATCAATAACGAGCAAATAATGACGGCGTTTAAACTCAAATAGATCCATACCGACCATTTCCCAAGGCAGAAAAGGGAGCTGTGTGGGTATAAGATGTTCAACTACTTGATCTACAAGTATCTCTGCCATTTCTTCAATGACATGATCTTCACGTGTAGAATAATCTGTTGGTGATCGAGATAGCGTATCTGCTGTGTAGATCTGAGATCCAGAAATGTATTGAATCGTATATTGATATTTCATTAATGTCAACCTAAATCGCAAAATACTCATTCAGTTCTTCCCCCAAGAAGCGTCCTTAAAGGTTCTTAAAACTGACTATATGACAACTGTGGATATATCAAAAATGCTAAATCTGAATGCAGTACAGTACCTCTTCAACAATCACTGTTGCTGACACTGACATTGATAAATCCTACTCCAGCATCAACAGTAGAGGATGCCCCTCCCTTGAGCCTGTCTCTTTGAATTTTGACAATTTTAATGCTCAACTGAGCATCAGGGTCATATTGTAAATGAGGCTACAGTACAAGCCTTGACACCTTTTTAATTAGTAGTACCAAGGTTTCTCATATGGCAGGCGCCTAGTCTACACTGCACATTGTACTATACACCCTCACAAAAAACAGCAGGTAGACCCATGTTTGACTGGAGAGTAAACAGTACTAGCACAGCGGTGTATGGTATGGAAGTACAGTACTACTGTTACTATAGCAATCTGTAAACTGAAGTACTCCGCAACACTACCAACTACAATTTTAGTAAGGATTTCAATTTCGTAAATTTGGCCCGTATACCTAAAATAAAATCCGTACAAAAAATATTAGATATAGCCTTCTGACTGAGTCGCCCGGCAAGAATACTGCAACACTGTAATGCCTTCAACAAGTCTCTAAGTTACCCTACGGTAGTTCTAGGTTCCTCGGTATTAATTGGCTCCAATATACTAGCCGTTTTACATTATGACATGCGATTTGCAAATGTACTTGGAACAGACTCTCACCGTGTCGAATCTCTGCTTCCACTTGTTTCTGTCTCCACCGATCATAAAGAAACCAGACGAGACAATGGCAATAATAAAACCGGTCACGGTCTCTGTGTCTTACCCTATCTTCACACACTAATTTGTGAGCGTCAAAGTCTTCTTTCGACGTCTTCACATGCCGCGCATTGTTAGGACACTGGTAGAAGGGACGCCCGTGTTGCTGTAAGAATGTCGATCGACCTAGCAGAATGCTACATGTTCGCAGATAAATTCTTACTTTCGAGCACTTAACCAAATGGTACTGAAATCTTTTAGCTCTTATTTGATGAAGAGGGTCGAAAGGGCATTCTAGTAACTCCTCAGGGTCAAGATGAGCCATTCGCTGATCTACGAACCTCCCGGATATGGGGTCTATGATCATTCCCGTAGAACATAGCAATCGCGAACCGGGCGCAATAGCGCGAGAAGGCCTCATGCAAGGCCAGAATAAAAGGACTTCGTTGTACCAGAAGGCCTCGTGAGTGTGAAATGAGGGTAAGATGAAAAGAAGCGTAGGGCTCACTGCTTAAGCTCCCGGATAAGAACGATATTACTATCCGGGAGACGATGTAGGTTTTTCCACTTTGTGCATGTCGAGCACTAAGGTAAGCAAGCAAATGGGTAAGCCGTTCGCACTTAAATGTCAACTCTGATGTGTGCAGCAGAAACAGGCAGATGAACTGGAAGTGTTGTCGTCTATTTACGGTGAAGATTGGAAAACAGTAGATATTGATAATCAGATCTTTAAGATAGACATTGCTGAGGAAACTAATCAACGAACGGATAAACGCAACATCGTTACTCTTCAAGTACGATTGAGGCTTTTCTGTATTCTTTTGACACACCATATGTACACACACACACACACACACACACACACACACACACACACACACACACACACACACACACACACACACACACACACACACACACACACACACACACACACACACACACACACACACACAAACACACACACACACACACACACACACACACACACTAACCAGTTGTATGCTGTAGGTCGTGCTTCCTTTTGATTACCCGGGTTCTTCTCCTCCTATGTATGAACTGATGTAAGTGTTATTGCAGTGAGAGTATACATGCATCAAACTACAGTTTGGAAACTAGCAGAGCTCCATGGATGTCAGAAGATGATGTTGCAAGACTTGCATCACAGTTTGAATTGATTGCCAGGTGTGAGCACTATGTAATGAAAACGTATGCTTATCATAAGAAGGGCATCAGAAGCAAATGTGAAGTAGTAATAGGGTGCATTCATTGGACATGGCCATGCACATACGAATTAGAACACTAAAACCTTGCCAAATAGTGTTAGTTGCTCCTCACTTTCACCTATGACTCTAAAACGGAAACCTCTGAATATCGAGCAACTTGATGACCTCGATTGTTGGTATGTGCAGCATTGTGTAGTATAACATATATTATTTATTTAATCATCACCTACCTCTAAACCAAAATTATACGGTAATGGATGATTGGTGAAAGTACATTTTTAAAAGGCCGTACCAGTCGCACTGCTTTCTACGGCCATGATAAGGCAGGCTGAGTTGTGCCATATTGTTTAATTAAAGCAGGGTCATTGCTAGGCAGTCAAAAGTGCGAGCACTTGTCAATCATGCTGTGGAGTCATGCAGTTGAAGCTCAGTAAGCTTACATACAACATGCAGTTACTGTTATAGCATCAACTGAAGTCTTATCTGATGTCAATACAAGAAGTCTGATAGTCCAAGTTATGTGTGTGTCGCTTATAGTTGTCTAATTAACCAAATGATCTAAATCTTCTTCCAAGATTCTGGCCATCTCTGTATTAAACCATGGTAGCACAAAGAAGCATAGGGCGCGTTTGATTTGCAGTTGCTAAATCTGCTGGAACTGCTGGAACTTGCGTTCGATGTAGTTTTGAAAGTGTTCGAACTGATTCTGACAGTTCCGTACAAGGAGCTGGAACTGATGGAACTGACATGCCTATTTTCTGCAAAAAATGTGATGGCACACTGTTTACTGACACTCACAGCAATACTGATAGTTTCGTGTGCTCTATCGCTCCATTTGAGGAAGATTGGCATCTATCGCAAGGTCAACAAGAGCCACTGTTAGTTGAAGTCGCTCTAGTAGGCGATGGATTTGTAGCTGATGAAGCCCTAGTAGGCATTGACATTGTTTTGGTTAGCGGGTCCCGTTCACAAAGCCGATTTTTCTTTCTATTTTAGTTCTGGTATTTAGTTCTGGTTCTGTCAGTTCCTATACTTGCGACACACCCTCATTTACAGTTCTAGAACTGCTAATCGAACGCACTTATAATCTGTCATCAGACAGTCTTGGTTTTGGTTATGCTTTTCATTCATGTCAAGGCAGAAAATAGTTGTTTAACTGTTTGTCGAAGTAGCTGAAGTACCTTGAATAACAAATAGACAAAAGGAAATAAACAAGCATAGTTATGATTAAGAAGCAGGTAGCCAGCTAGCTCTTAACTTCACAAAATTGCAGAGCTTTTAAATTTCTGCTTTTGCTCTCTTTCACTAATGTGAATTATGCATCTCATAAACATGGCAAGGTAAGGATATCTTGTTCATTGGAAGCTGTACTATAGAGACAAGGTAGATGTTTATGTATCTGCAAGTAGAACTGGTGGATGCTCTTCATGTTGCTATAGTTATAGTATGGCTTGTTTATAACAGTTGGATGTAATAGAGGACAGAAATGTAGTTTGATGTATGTTCTGTGCTGTTGTTTTGCAGGGATAGTCATGGAGAGGTAGTTATTTACCAGTGGATTGAGTGTGTTCGAGAACACCTAAATAGTCTCTTACATGATGGAAAGTGTGAAACAGTGGCAGAAGCAGCACTGGAGCACTGTTTGTCTCCTGATGTACACATTGAAATTCTAGTTTAACTATGTGTTTCCATGAAGTGACTAAGCTTAGGCGTTGCTCTTTGGACATGTATAGGATGGCTTCAAAGTAGCTTTGAGAGCATCTACAGAGCTTCTTGATAGTGCCTCTTTGTGTCAGTTTATTCCTGAGCAGACAGTTGAATGTGGAGGTACAGAATAGATATTGTTTCAAATTGTTTATTTTTGTATCTGCTAGTTATTGAAGAAGGTGTAGTAGTCACATGTTAATTTGACAACCATGTTTGCCCTGAAATATCTTGCAAGAACTGGAAAACATGTGAACAGCTGGTTGTTGGCTATGAAAAGACTTTGCAGTAGGCATTACTTTCACTGTTGTCCCATGACAGCGTTATCATTTCGTTTGTTGTTTTACTGCTATGCTGTGTTGGTTTAGTCACTAGCTATTGCACATTAAAGGGTTCCATGTAATTTCTTGCTGTTGCATCAAACTATGTTGAGTCGTGTTAAATATTGGGATGAAAATTTGATATCACTTTATGATTTATCTAATGCTGGTGCTTGGACACATTACATTGATTATGCTGTCAGATGTTTCTCAGCAAGAAGAATATTCAACAAACATTTATGGAATTGGTGATTAGGTTAGTTTTGAAAGATTCTGATTACATATGGTTTCCAAACTCACATACGGTAGATGGCCATGGAGGAAGAGATATCGCAATACAAAGTTGAATTTGCATTGCAACTACAGACACTTTGCTTGCAGTAGGCATCAGCTATACAGAAAGACTCACATTTTAAAAAGAAATGCAAAAGTTGATCGTGTCAACGGCTCTTTGCTATAGACAGAATCACAAATTTTAGTGAAATAGAAATTAATGTGATAATGGTTTTCATTGTTTTAACTAGCAATGCAGTCAATGAGCAAGCAATGGCAAAGTTTTATTTTTAAATGAGAGTTGTGAATTTGCTTTAGGGGCCATCCTTAATTGTCATATTTTTATGAATCCGGATTCGGGACGAAAGGGGGTGGGTGGGTAAACCCTAAATCCGAATTCTTGAAAATACAAAATTCAATGACGTCATCATGTCCTTGTTGCCTTCAGACTCCTCTCTGCTCGCGTTGACCTGGCCAGGGAAGTAAATAATGAGACAACTGCTGTTATTACAATACCAATTGAAACCACTTACAACCTGTCCTTACCTAACTATAAGAGCAAGCCAAGTATACCACAGTAGCTCAGTTTATGAAGGCTTATAAATGTGGCTAAGCAATGATAAGCGTGGCAAAAGGCAGAGAGCTGATCAGTCTGATGGACCTCCCACACATATCTGCAACTACCCTCGCTGTGGCATTGCTTGTGCAACACACTACAAGTTGACAAGGCATAAGAATGAGACTGCACATAATGTTCCAGAGGAAGAAAGAGAAAACGACAAGCTTGAGAGACTGAACTACGTACAGTATATGTCTGAACTTTCATAGAGTTTTTCCTAGTGGCCAAGGTTGTGTTCTGTAGTCATTGAGAAACCTAATGTCTGTTTCAGTGAACTTGATATTTATTATTAAATATAGATGTAGTTGAAAAATTGTAGTAGAGATTATTCAATATATTTAGTATAAAATGACTTGCTTGTCGTCGTCAAACAGGAATATGTCAAGTCATATTATTTTAGGGATGGAATTCACGGTGGGTGGGTCAACAGCAATTCATCTCGAATCCGGATTTATAAAATACAAAAATCAATTTGAAATGCACCTGAATGCATGGAGAGAGAATCTGATAGCAAGGGTTAATTTGATAGCTAAGGATTATTATGTAGAAATGCTTTAGAAAGACCCCTGCACACGTTTTGTATATTGCAACTGTTTCAAGGCTGGTTCACAATATTGATGTTAGCATTGACGTCAGTCTCACAATGTTGACCTTTGTCTTTGACTTGTTTACAATATTTGCATAATGCACCTTGATGTTAGATGGTCTAAAGGTTGAGTCCAGTATGCTTAACATGGCACTCTCCCGTTGCTTCTACTGCGTCGTAGACACAAGAGAGTTCAAACAGTCTTTAGTCTTTGTAAGCATTCGACCAGATTTTCCAAAGACACGAGTAGTATCTCACAGATTCCACAAGCGCTTTGTCCATTGCTGATTCTTAATATGTCTCTTTTCAGTCCTGGGGTGTGCTTTTGATTGGTTGAAAATGGTCACATGCTTGTGGCTTGTGGACACTGGCATGATCACGATATTGACATTGATGTCAGTGTCAGACAATGTCGCCATCAGCATCAATGTTGTGAACCAGCCTAGCCTTTACAGGAAAGAGCTGCTGGAAGCAATACATAAGTATAGAAGTGTTGTGTGTGTGTGTGTGCGTGTGTGTGTGTGTGTGTGTGTGTGTGTGAGAGAGAGAGAGAGAGAGAGAGAGAGAGGAGGTACATGCTTCGGAGGCAGTCAGGGATGTGATGTGTGAGGTGTGCTCCAGGAACTTTAGAAGACAGAGTGATAAGGTGAGACACAGATGTGTAGAAGAGAGAAAGAAACCTATAAGGGAACAGCAGGGTGTAAGCCGGTGTTCGCACTGTTTCAGATGGTTCAGGAGTAAAGGAGGGTTAATTGATGGTTCACAGATGTTTATTGTTTGAATCCTAGCAATCGCAATATTCTACCATCGGACTTGTTGCCTCGTGGAGGCAAGCATGACCGTGTTACTGTAGCTTTTAACAGGACAGGACAGGACACGTGTGTTGTGTATGTGTGTGTGTGTGCACGCGCGCGCGCACACACGCGATAGCTCAGTTGGTTAGAGAGTCATCTTATGGAGTGTTTACATCCAGGACCTTAAAGGGTCACAAGTTCAAGTCACAGTGATGGCGAGCTGTGGCATAATTTCCTTAAGCAAGAAACTAACACACATTTGCTTCTCTCGACTCAGGAGTATAAATGAGTACCTGGTCATTGACTGGGGTCCTAAGCGGCCATCGGCTGTGACGTGACATCAGCCACTGGGGTCCTGGTGAGACTTCGGGTGCTCACACCACAGTTGGCTTCACAAGTCGGTGCTCCTGCGAGTGCCTGGTCCGGCTCCAGGAGTTTGTTAGCGCAGGCCCAGAGTTCCCTGAGTAGCGCACAGGGCCCAGCTTAACAGCTGGGGCGTGACCTCTGAGAGGCAGCTCCTGATATTTAGAATTTTTAGGTGTGTGTGTGTGTGTGTGTGTGTGTGTGTGTGTGTGTGTGTGTGTGTGTGTGTGTGTGTGTGTGTGTGTGTGTGTGTGTGTGTGCGTGTGACATCACATTGCGACAATACCAGCAATGTATACCAAAAGAAGGCAGTTGTTTGGTTTGTAGGATGCTTGTTTGTTAGGCAATCTTTGCTGTACGAGCAGTTCTAATAGAAAGGTGCAGTACAGTACAGTAAGTGTACGCTTGTTCCTGATATGAGTTTACTATTTTCCTTTTCTTGTGTTGAGCAGATGATGTGCTATTGAAAATTCTTACTGTAATTAGCACCACAAGTAGAATGTTTATTGGCCTAACATATTCATCTAGTGTTGTTTGCAAATTAAAGAAAGTGTTTTTCATGTGTATGGCTGTGTAATGCATGGATGTTTGAGTCATCATCTGCATGTTAATGTGAATTATGAATAAAACCATAGAGCTCTTCTTAATAATATTTATAATTTTATATAAGTGCATATCAGTGAACTCACTGTGTAGACTGAGGGTGGTGCTGTTTGTGTAATTTTGTTCACAGGGCATTGGATTGGCTTCAGCACCATAAGACAGTATAGTGCTTATTGAGAGTAGTTTGTCCAGGTGAAGGAGCTATTTTGGATATGTGCATTGCGTGAGTCTACAGATATATAGCATTTGATTTTTACTGGATCTGGTCTTTTCATTGACTGCACAGGTGTGAAACAATGACAGCATGCCAATTTCCATTAAGGTGCATGGTCATCTTGCAAGTGAAGTGATTTCCCGGCACTATCTGATATTATCGGTATTTTGTGCATTCATGCTTTATTGCCCAGTTCATTGGATATCTACTATACCTGGTAGTTTGCAACATTAGAAAGTATAGTTCGGAACATCTTAGTTTGGTCTTAGATTTGGACTATCCTCAGGCCATTTTGAGCAGGGCGTGGTATGCTGCTTGAAGTTTGAATGTGGTCCAACAATGGACATTAAACCAAAATCCATTTACACGCTTCTGTCTATTCCCAGTAACTTCAATATCTCCGCTGTCTTTGGGACTTTTTAGAAGATATTATATGGTTGGAAATCACATGGTTCGGCATTTTCTTCTATTAGGTTATCCAAGTCTTGCTTACAAGGAAAAGTGAAGCATGTCTCTGCAATTCAGTGTACAATAGGTGGGGCATGAGACTAACAGATGTTTGTGTAAACCACTAGGTAATTGTAGTATATAAACTAGGAGCACTCTTGGGTGTGGCCAGTACTCACTTCCAAGTCTACCCTTTAATATAGGGCAATAAACACTTATTACTGTGTCTCCACTTTGAGTGTTTGCTGGTACATGAATATGTCCTTTGTGAAGCTAGGTTCCTAATCTCTGCTCAAAATTAACCATTGCTAATTGATAAACCCTGTAAGTTGCGGGTAGATATTAGGGGAGCAATTATGACTTGGCATGCAGTTTAATTTAGTTAACTGAAATAGTAATGGGAATTTGAATTTTAATTTGTTTAGAAATCAAGAGCAGTAGTTTGCCCATGTTTAATATTGTATTTTTAATATGCAGATCAGGTAGGTTGTCCAGAGATTGCTCATGGAGAGCCAGTGGTGGATCGTAAAAGTACATTTCAAGCACATTTGGCAACAGTGACATCAAAGTTAGAGGTAATAAATTATCCTATGTCTGGTTTCTGCCTTGCTGTGTGTCTTTCTGTCTTTTCGTCTGTTTGTTTGTTTGTCAAGAGTATTTCACTATTGAGAACATACTTTATTCTTGCCTATTCTACTGTAACACAGAACAAGCTAAAGAGTACAGCACCTTGTATGGGCATGCACCGTATGCATCCCCAGCACGCGCATGTGCCGTATACGTGCGTCATGCGCAAATGGTAGTGTTTGCTTGGAGTGCTGGTCAGGTGTGACCCGTGTCTTGCCTCAGGAGCTCCATAGGTGCAAGAACACAGCAACGCACCTGGCTCTGTAAGACTTTATGATGGAATTGTCTGACCCAAGGTCTTTGAGAAGTCTGATCATGAACTGGAAGGCGCTTGTTTTTGTCAGTGGAAAAGTGACTGGAAAAGTGCACCTCTTTTTTCATGTATTGCCAGCTGACTATTAGTAGTCACTACTGACTATGTAGAACTCGATATGAACATAGATTAGTTTGATGTTAATACCCTTGGATTTGTTGTTTTTGAATCAAGCATACCTGGTATTTACTATGGTGCACATGGAAAAAGTACAAGTGAAAAATTAAACCAACCGACCTACCCAAATTTAGACAGCTTGTCAATGCAAAGCGCATTATATTTAGTGTGGCCTAATATTCCTCTTGGCCAAGATTCTTGGGACTGGCTGATACATAAGGAAATATTGGACAACACTATTATCATCCCTACCTTGCTGTCTGTCTGTGTCAATCTATCCATTGAACTATTTACATATTTTTCTATCTATTTGTCAAGCTGTGCTTGTTCGTATGTCTGCTGCATGCTTGCCAAATGGTATTTCCAACAGAGAAGTTACAATCCAGTAATAACATAATTTCATAGTCTTGTCTTACTTACATTATGAAGGGAAATGCGAAGAGTTGTGGACATGCTGCAACATTTCATGAAATGGAAAACCTTGAATATGGTAAAAACTTTAGCAGATGGCTCTTTTCCTGCGATTGTTCCTCGTGTTCTAAAGCATTTTGGTACTTTGGCAAAACTTTCAACTTTCAAGTGTCCTTGATGTCAAGAATGGCTATTGGCACATTGAACTGGACGATGACACAAGTAGATTAACAGCATTCAATACTATGTATGGATTATACAAATGGAAAAGGATGCCGTTCGGATTAATGCCAGCACCAGAATATTTCAGAAGAGGCTTGACGAAGCACTACAAGGATTATCTGGAGTATTCACTATAGCTGATGATATCCTTGTTGTTGGTAATGAAACAACGAAGCATGAATCAAGACAAGATCATGACCAGAAACTGACTGCAACACTCCTTGACAGATGCAGGCAACAGAACATCAAACTCGACAAAGACGAGTGTAAATTGATGAAGTAACCAGTGAAGGTCTTCAACCCAACCCATCAAAGATTGAAGCAATCATGAAGATGCAGAAACCGACCGATATTGCGACAGTACATTGCTTGGTAGGTATGGTGAACTACTTGGCAATGTTCTTGAGTCATCTATCTGACATTTGTGAACCATTGAAGCAACTGAGCAAGAAAGACATGCAATGGCAATTGACACAGGTACATGATCTAGCAGTCAACAAGATGAATGAAGTGATCACAACCACACCTGTTCTCAGATACTTTGATCCGAAACAACTGACAACAATACAATGTGATGCATCACAAACGGGGTTAGGAGCTGCTCTTTTAGAAGGTGACAACCTCTATCTTATGCAAGCAGAGCTCTAAGTCAAACAAAACTATGCTCAGATAGAGAAAGAGATGCTCGCAGTTATCTATGGACTAGAGAAATTCACTGCTATACAGATGGTAGACAAGTCAAGATTGAGATTGATCATCAACCACTGTTGCCAAGAAACCGTTACATTCTGCATTGAGAGGCTTACAGCGCATGCTGATGAGATTGCAAACGTATGATGTGTACCTAGTACAAGAAAGGAAGTAAAATGATTTTGGTAGATACTTTAAATTGTCATAAGCACCGATTGAAAGTGGAAAAGAACAGACAGAATTCGACAAAGAAATAGAGATGATTCACCAGATACAACATGTGGATATCAGAGAGGATACATTCATTGCAATTCGAGCTGCTACAGCTCAAGATGAGACCATTCAACAGCTCAAAGATATCGTTATAAGAAGTTGGCCAGAAAGGAAAGATGCAGCACCTCTACCCATTACTCATTAATATTCGATGAGAAATGAGCTGATAGTGCAAGATGGCCTAATAGTTGAAGGCAATCGACTTGTGATTCCACAGTCAGGGAAGAAGAGAATTCTAGAGAGAATTCACAGCTCACACCTGGCTATAACAGGATGCATACGACGAACCAGAGAATGCAGATATACAAATGTATGTGAGCAAATGCTATGTGTGCACAACATTTCAACCAAAACAACAGAAAGAAACAATGCAAGCCCATCCTGTTCCAGAACCTGGGAACAAGTTGGAGCAGATCTATTTTCTTTCTCAGGCAGGGTCTATATAGCAGCAGTGGATTATTACAGCAATTTCTGTGAAATAGATCATCTTCAATCAACATCATCTGATGCAGTGATTCGTATTTTGAAACAGCACTTTGCCAGGCATGCATGGCATTCCAGATGTGTTGGTCGCAGACAATGGACCACAATTCGGTTACATACAACTCAGGAAATTCACACAGAATTGGAATTCTGATTATCAAACAAGCAGTCCACCCCAAATCAAACAGTAAAGCAGAGAACGCAGTGAAGACTGTAAAGCAACTGATGAGGAAGTCACTTACATCAATGACTGACCCTTATGTAGCACTTCTGGATTATCGTAATACACCCACAGAAGGAATGACCAGCAGCTCTGTACAACGAATAATGAATAGGAGGACAAAAACACTCTTACCGACAGCCAAGCCATTATTGCATCCAAAACTAATTGATGACTCTAGTAAGTTGGCAGCCACTAGTCAAGACAGAGTATGTATTACAACAGAACAGTCAAAGACAAACCACATGCAATTACAAGCAGAGCAACATGTGAGAATACAGCCATTCAATAACACTAGAGAATGGAGACAAGGAACTATGAAAAGACAACTGTCACCAAGATTGAATGCAGTAGAGACAACAGATAGACAGACATATAGGCGAAATCGTATACATCTGAGACCGACTAAAGAGATTCTACCAATGCCTCATACAACACATAAAACCATCAGCTAGGAAACCAACTGTTACAAGGAAAGCAATGACTAACAAGGAGACATCAACTCAAGTTCAAACACAGCAAACACTTGAGAAGACAAGAAGACAACACCCAAGATTGATCTTGAAAGAAGAAAGACAACAAGAAGTGGAAGACCAGTCATACATCCAAAATACTTAAAAGACTATGAGTGCAAGTAGTGATTAGATTAGAGTAGTCAGTATAAGAAATAACTCAAAGTTGCTAGTCTCTTTGGTAAAGAAAAGGGGATGTATAGGGATGAGTATGGTAATGTATTGTAATAGTGAATATAAGGTTACAAGTAGGATATATGAGACTAGGGATATTTTACAATACACTTTCTCATAAGTGCACACATTACATGCATTAGTAGATTTAGTGTTTATCGTATGTCGTGTTCTTTGGACATTTGGACAATCAAAAACGCTACTATTAGGAGTTTCTCAAATCTCATCTCAAATTTGTTTTGTCTGTGTCCATTTAATTAAAATCTAGAATTCTAATGGTGTGAATGCAGCTTGTTCAACCCTGATGATATTCTGTTTGTTTATTTACCATTTTCTTGTTTGCCATCAATACATAACAGCCACAGGGAGACAAAGGAAGGCTGGTCTTGTCATGACATCTCTGGGTGAACTGAACAGCCTAGCCTCCATTTGCAAGCTAATCGCACAAGAATGTGCTTTACCTTGTACAAATATCTCAAGTGGAGGTTCCATTGGTAATGTTTCTCTTGAGCAGCAGCTAGGATCTGTCACCAAATCAGGGATGTAATGTCTTTTTCACATGGTGATGGACATCCGATAACAAAGTGGTTATTTCATTCAGAACCATTGGTCAGAACAACTGACTCATCAAGCACCAAGGAAAGCCCGTCATGTGATTAGACATCCAGTTTCGCACCCACAGTAGTTTTTCTGCTAACCTGTAAAGTAGATAACATAAACCAGTATACCAGAGAGAGAAGCAGAAATTGTGTTCTGTACAATTGACAAGTGCTATAGGCTTTTTACATCAATTGATGAAGCAATGGCATAACAGATCAATGATCTATATCACTGGCTTATTTTTGTTAGCATTGCTTCTACATGGTATTGAACTCGATCTTCTAGTAGAAATTTGTCTAAAACCAGTCATGCTCCATGCAGCATTACGTCTGAAAAAACAAAGAAGTCATTTATGGCCAGTCCACTTTGCACTGTCTCTAAAGAATTAAGTCAAGCTGCCAACCCAAAATATGAATGAGGTTGACACTTAGGTGTGTGCCATATATATGCAGATTGTGCAGTTAGAGTTGTGTAAATAGCTGCAGCCTATAACCTGCTGGTACCTTTTACATACATATGCATCTATGTTCATTAGCCTTAACTGTGTAGACAAACTTGCCACACCTAAGGATGTCATAATAGGGGTTAATTGCTCTTCTATAGATTCAGTTGTACCAAAACGAGATCAAATTGAGAATTTAATTAATAGCAAAGAAGTCATACTGTCTGGTGCAAACATAACATTAGGGGGTTCTCCTGTCAATGTAATTCAGCACTGTACATAGTCTCTTTATCTAATTGTTTTTCTAGACATTTTATCTTGCTGAAGTAAAAGGTGATGTGATTATGGTGCTTGTGTGCATGCTGTGTGTGTGTGTGTGTGTGTGTGTGTGTGTGTGTGTGTGTGTGTGTGTGTGTGTGTGTGTGTGTGTGTGTGTAGGTCAACCACTGCAACCACTGCATATTTGTACAAAACGGAAAGGAATTGCCATTTAATTAAAATATTCTTGCATCAGGTTAGTGAAGTCCTTCAATGCTTGATGAAGAATAGGAAGATCATAAATGCAACTCATAATGTAATGGCGTACAGGTAGAGTAGCAACAGTAAATGGTATCAACATGTTAATGGATGTTGGAATACATTCTGTTGACTAGAATATATGATGAAGTCGGGAAGAGGTGGTACCAACACTGTGATGATGATGGTGAATCTCCTGCAGGTGGACGATTACTTCATCTATTACAAGTAAGTTGATATCAGTTGCTTATCAGCTTGTCACTGAATTAATTAATCAAGCAATCCTAGATTTTGAAAGTCCAAAATGTTGTCGTTATTGCATCTAGATGGTAATAATACATGTATTTGAGACACTACAGTATCATACAGTGTGGCTGTTACCAACTGTAGGTATGGTGGCATACGTTTAGGACCAGATCGCTTTAAGCACTATAACAACTGCGTTAGAAACCTACTTCAAGCCTGTGGGTATCTGGATGACAAAGTGAGTTACCATTCAACAGCTGTTTACCTTGAGCAAATTAATAACTCACAGCCAAGAGTCATAAAACCGAGCTCTTGGTAGAGACACATGGTGTACACTGTTTTGTGTGTAGCCTGATCAGAGAAAGAAGTCAGCACGAAAGGTGAAAGTATCAAAGAAGAGATAGCTACTAATTGAACTGTTAAATGAAACCAGTAGCAAAGACATTTCAAGTCATGATTATTTGAGTCAGATTTGCATAATTACAATAGCATTACTTGCACAGGGTAGAGAACCATCAGCTACTGATCAGAGTTGTCTTCAAGTTAGCTTGCAGCTTGCTTTCATACCATCTCCAGTACATCGGCAGGTGGATCATTCATGGCTAGTGCTATGGGCAGAAGATCACCTGCCTTGCCTTGAAAATGGTATCTGAAAGAACAACAGGCACACATGTCAACATTAAAGAACATTAAAGTAGAATGACATTTGTGTAACCGTACTGGAACATTCCAGTGACTGGTGTGTCTTCTAAGTTGAATTCTGCCACTGGGACTCCCCTAAGAGCCAACTTCGGAGCAAACGCAGCAGCAGGGTACACCACAGATGAGGTGCCAACCTGCCGCAACAGCACCTAACTTCTTTTGTTAAGAAAACTGAGTGCTCTGCAAATCTTACCAGTAAGCACAGGTCACATTCATCAAGTGTTTGATTAACTTGTTGAAGGACATCATGAAACAGAGGCTCACCGAACCAGACAACATGAGGTCGAAGCAAGCCTCCACAACCAGGTTGCTCACACCTGGGAAGATCTGCTGCTGGAATACAAGCCTCAGGTGTGTTGGGGTCAGGAGCACTATGCAACATCAACCGAATGCAAATACATGTGCTGTATGTAGCTAGTGTGAGGAAACACACCCTCTTCCTTCCAGAGCAGGACAAATAGGAGCTTTGTAGTTTTCCTCAACATGGTGACAAACTGTACATCTTGTGTGAAACAATGAACCTGTTCGTAACAGAAAATGTATGAGTCGACTTTCAGCACCATATTTCTGAGCACATCTATTGAGATGTAGCTGGTGATATAGTTGCACTGCTGCTGAATCAGTACAAAGAGATTTCAGTTCGAAGGTGCATCTATTCTATTTCGGCAGATCTAAGGTATTCTAGATATTTGCCTTTCGAGATAAGACAGAAGCATGCCAACTTTCAGCACCCAATTGCTGATATCTCTGTGCCAAATTGAGATATATATATCTCTATATAATCAAAGCAGTACATATAAGGATGCTACACTTTCAGCGTCCTATGTATGGTTCTCTTTGCTCTAATTGCAAAGAAAGCTATGCAGAATGGATATATCTACCAAAGCTCTGCTTATTTTCTACCTTATCAAATGCCCAGGCAAAAGCTACTGCAAGATCCACATATAGAGCACATGTGGTGTGGATTTGCATGACTGGTATACTGGATATCTTGGAAGCCAATCTTACTTCTCCACACAAGAGTAATGGGATGTGGCAGCATGTTCCAATGGAGCACAGCTAGACAGTTTTGACCAAGCATATTCAAAAATTATGTGTCTCTTGTGGGTTTCATACGTTTCCTTTGGCAAGTCAAGGATCCCTTGGCCTCAACCTGGATGCCCAAAGGTGAATGATCATTGATGGCTATGAAAACTATTAAAAGACTGAGCATTCTTGGATACCCTCAATTTGTTACGTTCCAAGGGTGTTACCAGCCTTATGCATGTTAGAATTAATTAATGTGCAGTACAGATAAACCCACTCCACATCCATTTAACAACTATAAAAACCAAAGAGGTGCTGCTACATAATAAACTAGAAGCCATCAATGGAATCGCACTCCACGTGCCAACCATACATGTAAACCATTCATTATCTCCGAGTGTACTTCTGAGTGGCCATGTTTGAAATTGTCCGAACTATTGGCAAGCTCTTCGTATTCTCGTTTGAGATGATCTATATGCCTTCATATGATACGACCATCTTCGAGTTCGCACTGGTATGATACTGGTCCCGTCTTTTCATCACCCAGGGTGGAATCCTGAGATGTCCCGTTTCAAAGTTCCCGACAAAAACCCTTGCCCGTTGCATTTCCCGGCTTTGGCATCTAGTATCGTAATTTTCTTTTTGAACCTCCTGTTTCCTTCGAACTGTTCTACTATCATCCGGTCTGATGAGGTCGAGTCTGATGCGCGGTCTTCTTTCCAAAAGTAGCTCTGCTGGCGTTGAGCATGTGGTGGCGAGCGGCGTATGCCAACAAAAACGTTTGCAGCTCTTCATTCAAGCTTCCTGTTTCCAGCTTCCTTAGTCCATCCTTGAGGGTTCGTACCGCCCGTTCGGCTAGTCTGTTAGACGACGGATGATAAGGTGCTGACTTTGTATGGATTATTCCTTGACTCTCACAAAACGTACGAAATTTGCTACTCATGAAGCACATGCCATTGTCCGATACCAACGTTTCGGGAATCCCATGAATTGCAAACGAAGTCTTCAGTTCCTCAAGCGTGACTTCTGTGGTAGCCCACTGGGTTGCATATACGTCCTACCACTTCGAAAATGCATCAGCAATGACAAGGAACATTCTCCCCATGAACCGTCCCTCATAATCTACGTGAATGCGCGACCATGGTCGTTCCGGCCACAACCATGGGTGTAGCGGAAGCCGGGGTGGTGCTTTACGTGTTGTTGTCAATGACATCTTTCACATGCTTGCACAGTTTCTTCCATATCAATGTCCATTCCCGGCCACCACAGATACCTTCTAGCAACAGCCTTCATCTTGGTCATGCCAGGGTGCCTCGTGTGCACTTCGGCAATGATTGCTGGACGCTCAGATATAGGAATGATCACGATGGCACCACAACACACAACCCTCTGACAGAAAGTTCATCGAGTCTTCTCCAGTATGGTAGTAATTCATTATCCACTGCTCTCGGCCACCCTTCCAGGATATAGCGTAGCACTCTGCTCATCCATGGGTCTCTTCTTGTCTTGAGCCTTATGTCTTTGGCTGTCACCGGGGTCGTAGTCAAGTAATCTATTGTTAGAATTTTCTCTTACTCCATCTGATCGTTGTTCGTGGCTTCCATTGGGAGTCTACTCAAGGCATCTGCACAGAAATTATCTTTCCCGTGTCTACATTTGATTGTATATTGATAAGCTGCCAATGTCAAAGCCTATCGTTGAATCCTGCTAGATGCCAAAGCAGGTACCGATCTGTTTTCATCAAACAACCTTAGTAATGGTTTATGGTCACTACTGTGAACGATCGACCAAAAACATAGTTATGAAGCTTTCTTACCGCGAAGATCAACACCAAACCTTCCTTATCTATCTGTGCATAGTTCTTCTCCGCTTCGGTTAGTGTACCAGAGACGAGCGCAATCGGTCTTTCCTCTCCACTTGGCATTCTGCAGGCTAATACCGCACCCACTCCATACGGCGATGCATCACAGATAGTCGGCTTCCTTGAGTCAAAGTGTACTAAGACCCTTGACGTTGAAAGCGCCCTTTTTGCTCGTTTGAATGCTCCGTCCTGTCGCTCCGTCCACCTCCAAGGTTGGTGTTTTTAACAGCTCATAAAGAGGTGCTAGCATGCTGACTAGCCGTGGAACAAACTTGCCATAGTAATAGACTTTATGGACATTCCTAAGATTTAAATCAACAACTATATAAGGCTGCGATGGGACCAAAAATGCGTTTAGCGTCTCATTTTCGAGTGTCACATTGCGTATCATCTAGTGAACACGTAAAGAACCATGTAAACTGATCTTCCAGTCAGTTGTTTGGTAGATTGCTCGCTTTGTGGTGTATTGCGTGACTTGAGAGATGTGTTTCGATGTTTAACTTGCATCTAGCTAGTTCAGAATATGCTGTCATTTCCAGTGTTGACTAGCATCCGTTGGTGAAATCACACGAGTTTGTTTTGACAAGTGTTTTATAGAGATCCGGATGTAATTGACAATGTCTTCACTGCCAACAGTCAATAAAACACGCGAAATCATGGCTTACAAGCTGCTTTGTACTGGGTCCTCTTCACAGTCATGAAGGTCATGCGCTCCCCACGACTGCATTCGCTGTTGATCACAAATCTAGGCTATATCCATGTTTGGTGACCATTGTTCCAGCAAGTAGATAGCTGCATTGTCTTGCAAGTTCAACTATTGCGAGTTTGCATCCCGTTCCCATGTTTGCTTGTACACGCAATGTGACACGCTGAAATGAGACGCTAAACGCATTTTTGGTCCCACCGCAGCTTCTTATATTAGGTATTGATTTAAATCTTACCAATGTGCATAAGGCCTATTGAGAAGGCCCAAGAAACTCTTCACCTCCATCGCATTGGTTGGTGTAGGCGCTCGTCTCAATGCTTGCAGTTTGTCACCCGTTGGGTATAGTCCATGGGCATCGATTCTGTGGCCTAAGGAGACAACCGATGGTGCCGCTACCGTGCACTTTTCTCTTTTTAGTCGTACGCCTGCTTCTTTCAGCCTCTTAAGCACTTCCTGAAGTTATCATAATGTTCCTTTTTGTCTCTCCCTGTGATTAAAATATCATCTAGGTAGACTGTGACTGCCGGTAGTCCTTGTAATAAGCTTTCCATCATCCTTTGAAACATCGCAAGTAATACCCTGTGTGCGAGTTCTCCAATAACCGTCAGGAAGACTGCCTTCTTCCACGCCTCGTATTCGCTGTTACCTTTTGCCACTAGAAACTGCTCCAGGCGTTCCTCGTACGTTTCCCAAGATGACGACGACGGTTTGTAGCTACCCATTCTTCCGAACAACCCGAACGTGTCGTTCGCCGCCTTCCTCGTCGCCAGCGTAGTATATTTGGTCTTCTACTCGGTAACTACCCAGACTACAACACGTTACCAGCTCGTGCCAAAACCCAAAGTCCAGGAGTATCCGGGTCTAGGACAACACGCTATGACAGTCCTTTAGTCCCAAAACAGGCAGATTGACTAATCGGTAGGCTCTTTCTCGTACGTAATACTGAATCCTTAGTTTCCTTGCGGGCTTCTCTGGAGATCTCAAGACTTGAATAATTCTTGCTGCCTTTTTAGAAATCAGCTGGGTGCTAGATTTTTCTGCAGCAGCTTGCAAGAAAAACCCGGGAAACAGTCATAATGTAAGTCTTCATCTGACATTGGAACTACAGTCAAGTTTGATGCCACACAGTGTCACACCGTTCACGAACGGTTAACCCATACCGTATTACCCGCCTAGAACAGGGGCTCTTATTAGATTGGTACTATGTGCCTTTGTACGGTGTGGTTAGGGAATAGGGTAGAAGCCATGGAATTTCCTGGAGGATCACAGACTAAGGAAAGATCAGTGATAGTTACAGTTCTGATGAGAAAAAATTTGCAGCATTTCTGACTGATACACAAAGCAGTTGTCACTGAAAATTTGTTTGTGGAGGAAGCAACCAATCAGAATCAGAAATATGGCTACCCTATTCCCTAACCACACTGTACAAAGTGCCCCTGCCATTCACGCGGGGTAATACAGTATGCGAATTCCCGTATTGTTTTTTCGCGTATGGGTCTGAACACAAACAGCACACTTCACAGATAGCATAAGGATTCCAAGTGTGATTTAATTCAGCTATGAGCCTATAAGAAAAGGGACTTTGTAAAAGTCACGAGACTTGGCGAGTGTACTGTACTCTAAACGTATAGGGCTGAACCGACTTCCGGTCTGGGGACTATGTGGCTGGCTGGCTGGCTGGCTGGCTGGCTGGCTAGTTTGTCACGCTGCAGGAATGTGCCACGCCTCCTTTGTGTAGCGTATAGGGCTGAACCAACTTCCGGTCTGAGGACTATGTGGCTGGCTGGCTGGCTGGCTGGCTGGCTATGTTTGTCACGCTGCAGGAATGTGCCATGCCTCCTTTGTGTGGCCCAATCACGAAACCTTAATTCCTTTATGTCGTACGGGGCAACCAAAGACAATGGACGAACAGCCTAGGTGCGAAACTTTCTTGAGAGTTTTATTACCAGAACAGTGTAATTCATGTTTGTTAGGACTTGTCGGAAATAAACAACAGAACTCACCTGTCTACAACTGCTGACCCGAAATCGATCGCTTTCTTGGTTTTACGACATTTATACGGGAATCTAACAGTACGTAACCGGAGAGATTTTATGTCCCGTATACCATGATTGGCTATTTACGGACTTTGTGGTCGATACATTTCACGTTCAGAGAGAAAATAGCGTGTATATTCGTAATTCTTCGCCACAAATGATTAACCCTAGCCTATATACGTGATGCTGCAGGACTTTGAAGGCTCCTAGCTAAGCGACGGTGTAAGCACAGCTTCGTATGAGCCTCTACCAAAAAGGGACTTTGTAAAAGTCACGAGACTTGGCGAGTACCATACTCTAAACGGGCTGAACCGACTTCCGGTCTGGAAACTATGTGGCTGGCTGCACACTGCAGGAATGTGTCACACCTCCCTTGTGTGGCCCACATTAATTCCTTTATGTCATACGTGGCAACCAAAGACAATGAACGAACAGCCAACCATAGGCGCGAAACTTCCTTGAGAGAGTTTTCTTACCAGAACAGTGTAATTCACGTTTGCGATTGCTAGGACCTGTCGGAAATAAACAACAGAACTCAACTGCTGACCTGAAATCGATCGCTTTTTTGGTTTACAATATCTATATGGAAATCTAACATTACGTAACCACGAGAGATTTATGTCCCGTATATGATGACTCTACTTACGACTACAGACTATTCACGAACTTTGCGGTCACGCGAAACGACAGTCGCTATGTAAGATTTTAAATAAATTTACAGGTAGTACGTCTAGAAAGAAAATAGCGTGTATATTCGTAATTCTTCGCGACAATTACTTCTCCTAGCGTACGTGGTGTTCAGGACTTTGAAGGCTCATAGCTGTAGAAGCGACGGTGTAAACACAGCTTCAATTACTAGTTAAGTTAACTAATTAACCAAAATGTCTCAATTTACCTGGTGTATTAATTACTAGAGAATCTCATAGCTCTCTGCATTCATCTCAGATTCTGTGTGGAATTACTTTTCTGGCTGCATTTATATCTTGTGTGGACAGTCAGATCACTTAATTATGTTGCTGCAGCAATTGCTACTTCTTTCCATGAATAACCAAAGTCCACACCTCATGGATACCTAGTTGTAATGGAAAAGCTATTCAAACCTATGAAAGAACCTGGAGAAATATAAATTCTCTTGCTGTGGTCCCACCTACGTTTGCTTTCACTAGGAGCCAAGACTTCAACAAGTGCTCTTGAATATTAACCAGAACATAGAGTACAAACTGTCTATACACTAATGATGGTGACGAAGTTATCTCTGAGACAAGAGCTGTCTTGCAACTGTTCCAGAGAACCAAGACAGACATTAATATTGGAAATACTCTAGATGAGTAGTCCATACTGCAACGAAGTTGGTCAATCCCTAAACAATAAACAATTTTGGCCAGCCTTTAGAATCCTCACCAAATACAAGGTTGTCTCACTTCAAACCATTCAGGGTGTCCCAATTTGGATGGCATGACATGGCACAGCACTTTGTGGTAGACTTTAATTGACAGGAGGGACAAAGCAATGACCTTGCCTTTCACAGTTCAAGTAAATGAAGTGTGAACTGAAACTCAATCAATGCCAAAACACAAGGAAATCACACATTTACTCAAAGAGTCTGTGAAAGCAAGAAAACTACAGAAATTAATTGTTATTAGCTTTATGGCACTCAAAACGACTAGTTTCAATGGCATTTCAATTTAGAAGTGTAGGACACATTGTACAGGGACTATTTGGTCGCGGGCAATTATCTCGTTCCTATTTGGTTCTCGAAACCGTTTAACTAGGGCTTATTTGGTTTTGGGCACCTGCAGGAACTATTTGGTCACGTGGACTATTTGATTTCGCATTTATTGCGCCTCGAATCAGCACTCTCCAACTCTTGTAGCTGTACGAGACGGACGCGAACGACGTGACGATAGCCATGATAATTTTCACGCGTCTCCCAGACGTCTCGATGAGCCGAAATCGAGTGCGACCTGATTCTTCTTCATTTGTATTTGGCTTCATATGAATACCGAAGTCATCACGACATTGTCGATCGCAATTTCGCATGTCTGACGTTTCATTTTGAGGCAAATCTCGGCTCGTCTGGTAGTGGGCGTGTCGAGAGCAGGCGAAGTAAGAATGTCTTGTGGGTTACAAGGTAAACAAACATCTGTGTGTTGTTGCACTAGCGAGGACGACTACAGTTGTAAATATAACACAACTTTTGCAAAGTGGAAAGTCGCTTGACAGCGGACTACAACGTTTGTATATTACACTAAATTCGCTAAAGTACAATATTCGTATAGCCTCGGAACTTCAGTTAGTTAGACTATTCCCTCGCACTCTAGAAAACTACATTATACTCTGCAACGCCAAGTTTGGTTGGATGCGTATACTTTCAGGAACGCTTCTCCCAGGATACTAGTGAGAAACATGAGAAGTGGTACAAAACTTTCAATGAAATACTAACACCGATCTATCTAGAATTCAAAGCAAAACCCTAATTATTACAAATAAGTATAGGTTATAGACCGCTGGCGAGTGCATAAACGAAATACACCCCGCTCCGCCCACGAGTTGACGGAGCGGGGAGTATTCGTTTATACACTTGCCAGAAGGTCTATAACCGGCTTGTAGCACCCAGCTGAGACGTTGATATCCTCTAGGCGTGGAAGTTCAAATCAGTTGCGTAGCAAAATGTTCTGAAATCGACTTGGGCTTTGAAACAGCAGAATTGCCAGTTATTGATTTTTTGGAAGCTAGTAAACTGCTAGACGTTGATGTTGTTTCTGATCAGCAGTCTTCTGAATCTCGTTTCCAATTTCATCCAGTAGTTTTCAGAAGTTTCTTGATTTGCGTGTTCCCCCTAACCCCACAAAAGCTACTGCATGTGCGCAGTTAGAGTGCTCAACGCATGGAAGAAATGGAGAAACAAGCAGCCAACTGAAGAGGGAGTGCTCGGGCGGTACATGTACGTGCATGATCTGCATGTTACGAACAACAGAGAAATGAACTACTGGCTTGCAAGGTTTGTGCATGAAGTTCGGAGGCAAGATGGAAAGCTGTATCCACCTTCTACCATGCAGCTGGTTTACAGCGTTCTGTGCACGCGAGTATCTTTCTATAGCTGGACGCCTAACCACGGTTAATTTTTTCCAGAAGGACGACTCTCAGTTTAGTTTGCTCAGGTCTGCACTTGCTACAAGCATGAAAGAACTCATTATGATTTCCGTACACATCGGTAGACCCACGTATTGTCTGTTCTGGCTGACAGATATGTTTCAGTAGCCTAATTGTTATGTTCACAAACAATTCACATCTTGCTAAACCAGTAGCCCCAGGCAGTTATACGGCCCGATTTATTGACCAGTCAACATGTAGCGGAAGTGGGATATGTCATTATTGTAAGCGAATACTGGACACTGATTGGCGCAGATGAAGCTAGGGTGCTACAAGAAACAATCTTGAATACACTACCAAGGCACACAAAGAACAACCAAACAACAGAGATAGACAAAGAGACCGAGGAGCAGCCAAAACTTAAGCATTGGTTCAGAAATAATATTGGACAACAATAGCACATTACACAAAAACAAGCAGACGACAGACAGACAGACAGACAGACAGACAGACAGACAGACAAAGTGTTTGTTGTTGATTTAGAGGAACTTTACTTAGAGACTAGCTTTTAAGCTCTTGATAGAAATTTCTTTGGATTTAAAAAATATATGTATTTGACAGACAGACAGACAGACA
The DNA here is from genome assembly GCF_963422355.1 of Corticium candelabrum. NCBI lineage: Eukaryota > Metazoa > Porifera > Homoscleromorpha > Homosclerophorida > Plakinidae > Corticium > Corticium candelabrum. The sequence goes on along the minus strand of NC_085088.1, from coordinate 8,047,177 downwards.
GACAGATAGGCAGACAGATTATTTATTCTTCAATACAAACTATTACATGATCTAGTCGCAAGACGGTAACAAAGCTAGAATTTCTAAATCAATTAGCGTAATAAGCTTAATTAATGTTTCAGTCGTATAAGAAGTCCTCTACTTTACATTGTTGATGAGTCAATTTAACTTAGACACTTTCCACTGATCACTCTTGCATTGCATCTCTGTATACACACTCATATCTGCTTGCATGCGCATAGCTGCATGCTGATTAGTATAGTTCTTGTCTTCATTTTCTTGCCTGCATATCCTGGTTCTACTGCAGCACATTTTGCTGTGTCACCATTCAAAGAAAAGATAGATAAACGGACAGACTAAATGGCAGAAAGAGACAGAAGATGCATGTATACAAGAAAACAAGATTTTCACTAGGCTCCACTAACCTACAAAACGTATTGTTTGATAGTGGACAACGCAAACAAACAACCATCAATACTCATCTGAGAGACCAAGTGCAAATAAGTGATTTTATATCAGATACGTTTAATTAATTGTTTCCCGAACTACATATATTCACTTATTTTCTCTTCTGTTCTGAACGTCATCACCGATCTTTGGTCGTGCGCAACCAATTTCAGAGACGTAGATCGTCTTCCTTGCGTAGACAGTACGCACATGTCGCTGTGCACCTAAGTATCGATCCATGCCATGCAGGATCAATGCCATGCAGGATCAATGCCATGCAGGATCAATGCCATGCAGGATCGATGCATAAATCTGCAGCTAGCCGCAGCATTCTACGCAGTAAAACATTTCTAAAATTTTAGGCACATCTCTACACGCGCGCTGCGTGATCAAATCATGTTTGTAACCCACAATACATTCTTACTCCGCCTACTTTCGACACGCCCACTACCAGACAAGCCGAGATTTGCCTAAAAACGAAACGTCAGACACGCAAAATTGCGATCGACAATGTCGTGATGACTTCGGTATTCATATGAAGCCAAATACAAACGAAGAAGAAGCAGGTCGCACTCGATTTCGGCTCATCGAGACGTCTGGGAGACGCGTGAAAATTATCATGGCCATCGTCACGTCGTTCGCGTCCGTCTCGTACAGCTGCAAGAGTTGGAGAGTGCCGATTCGAGGCGCAATAAATGCGAAACCAAATAGTCCACGCGACCAAATAGTCCCTGTACACACATGCATGACCATTGGAATGCACAGAAATCAATCTTACCATGGAGCTCCAGAACGCATTTAGAATTTGCTCTATGGTGAAGCCTATCAATATTCTGAGTGATGATGGTGACTTTTCTTCCCTTTCCTTCCTTTTCAAAGTCTCTCTCCAACTGAGAAATCGCTTCATGTGCTTTGTTCGGATGTTTCGTCCGCATTACATCTCGTCTGTAGTTGTAGAATTCCCAAACAAGTGATGGATTCTTGCTGAACGATTCGGGAGTGGCAAGTTCCTGTGCCTGCCAACGCCTCCATAGGCCCCCTGCGCCACGAAATGTTGGTACGCCGCTTTCTGCACTGATCCCAGCACCAGAAAGGACAACGATGTTGCTGGAACGCTTGAGGATGTCACGAAATGCATTCATGTCATGGCTAACTGATTCACCTGGATACGACATAAGTCTACCAACTTTCGCGGCAGTATACAGTGCAGTACATGTACGTTCACCGATTTATTGCCGAGCGTAGCGAGGCTTCCTAATCCGGGTCGCAAAACAGAAGGGGCGTGGTCCTATGGAAGCTCTAGTGTGTGTGTGTGTGTGTGTGTGTGTGTGTGTGTGTGTGTGTGTGTGTGACTGTGTGTGTGTGTGTGTGTGTGTGTGTGTGTGTGTGCGTGTGTGGTCGTGGTCATGGGCGTGGTAGGGCGTGCGTGCGTGTCACTGTGTGTGCGCGCACGTGTGTACAGTTCCAGGAGAGCTTAATTAATTAAACGCTTCTAATCTCGTCAGTATGATGAGACGGTATCGCCATGCTAGGACGGCCGATTGCTTTCAAGGTTCAAGGTGTGTGTACACACGAACCTCACCGTTTCATTCTAAGACCTACTTCAAAAAATTGTTTCCGTCAAGGAATGATTCGTGCAAGTGATCAAAAGACGACGATGTTACCGGATGACGATGTCACGATTGACTGCGCACGCGTATTGGAGGCTGCGGCTGAGTCAGCGTCGTCTCGTTCTAAGAATCAGTATGGCCTCTTTGAAACGGCTTTTCGGAGGGAGCAAGAAACAAGGTGATGCTCCTCCAACACCACAAGAGGCTATCCAGAGACTTCGGCAAACGGAAGAGATGTTAGAAAAGAAGACGGACTACTTAGAGAAGAAGATCCAAGCAGAGCTTGTTAATGCCAAGAAACACGGAACGAAGAACAAACGAGGTCTTGAGGATAGGGGCCCCTTATAGTACACAAGTTGCAATTAATTGTTTCTAGCTGCGCTAATGGCGTTGAAACGAAAGAAGCGTTACGAAAAACAACTAGCTCAGATTGACGGTACACTATCAACGATAGAATTTCAGAGAGAAGCATTGGAGAATGCGAACACAAACGCGGAGGTTCTAAAGAATATGGGCGTGGCTGCCAAGGCTCTGAAGGCAGCCCACAAACAGCTGTAAGCCACTTGTCACTTGTAGTGATCTTCATGTGCAAAGATGTGTCTTTCAGTGATGTTGACGATGTACATGATCTAATGGACGACATTCAGGAACAAAATGAGTTAGCTGATGAGATTACTCAGGCTCTTACCCAAGGAATCGGTGCCCAGTCAGACTTTGATGATGTGAGGTTTTTGTAGACAAAAAAAGAGAATCGATATTGTATTATTAATATTGTAACGGATGAACTCGTATGTAGGATGATTTGCTTGCTGAACTGGAAGAGATGGAACAGCGTGATCTGGATGAGAAGTTGCTAGATGTAGAAAGATCTGAGTTGGAATTGCCAGAAGTACCTGAAAGTGCACCTCCAGCTGCAGCTGCCAAATCAAAACGTATGATACTTTAGTATTATATGCACGTATTTTTGTAATATTAGTCTAATGACATTAATTAAAGGAGCACTTCACTGGTCTGACTTCGCCTTCGGCCACTAATCGTTTCTAGAAGTCTTCAAGTTGAGAATAGCTGAGCATTGTGATAAGGCTAATAACAAAATAGTACATGGCAGTTTTTGCAAATAACGTTCAATAGGTGTAGGTTTTGTTTTACCTCTTCATGTAGACTTTGATATTTGCTTAGGCGAAAGTAAAATGTGCTTTCGCATTACTGACTCACCTTCAATCTACGGCGAAAAGCACACATACAGCGATGGTTTGGCTGTAGAACGAAGGTATTTGGTGTCACTTGATTATTTGCGGTGACGCACTTTTCCGTGTGTTTTTCACATCACTCAAGCCCTTTTGAACTGTAGTATGGCCTCCATTCGTAGAAAGAAACATGGAGAAAAGTGGGAAAGACCGAGCGATTGCAACTCGCTCAAGATGATCATGTGGAGTCAACAACGTACGAACGACTGAGTTGCTTATGAACTGTAACTTGTTCTCTTTCGCTGTTAGAGTCGTCTGAAGCATCTAGACCTGTCTCTTGTGTGCTCTCGTAGTTAGCCTCGGAAAGCAAGACCCAAACAACATGCTGCGCAACACAGCAAGCGTTCGGTCTGCAGCCCAAGGTCTTAACGTACGTTAACATCTACTGCACATGCGTCAAAATCGGTGAAGTGTTCCTTTACTTAAAGATACTTTGACACAGTGCTCACTACATTTAGATAAGGGATCATTCAAAATTATTGACAATTTCACAAGCATACAAAGCGCACGCTAGGGGTTTTGGCCTTTGTACGCTTTATAAAATGTTGATTGGTAGCAAATGGGTTGTGCTAATTTCTCTGTTTTCCATGGCTGGAATTGCATCATGCATGGTTCCCGTTGCTAGTCACCTGTATGTACGTGATTTGCAAACATGTACGGCCGTGTCAGCCTGTTCCGGTTTTTTTCTAGAGCAGCATCAGTTATTCATAAAAGAGCCCAGCTATCTGTACCATGACTTTCTCAATGTTTTCGTCTTTGTCCACTTGGATGACCGGAAACCTCAAGCTGACTTAATTTGAGCGAGTCAACTGAAATGGAAGAAGAACTGTATCAATGCAGAAGCATTGTATGTTTGGGGGAGGGGCATCCAGAAAGTGTGCTTTGTACGCTTGTGAAATTGTTGATAATTTTGAACGAACCCTAAGCTGTGGCATGTACTGCACTTGAACATGTTGACCACATGAATCAGGGGCGTAACATGGTCTTTAAGGTTTGGGGTTTGGTTATCTTTCAAACATGCTGCAGTTCTGTTACTAGCTACCACTGTCTGCCGTGATAGTGTGACATCTCCACTGTTCGGTGGGGTTTACGCCACGTTTCCTTTAAGGCCCTGTATGAATTGATTTATGAATTTGGAAATTTAGGGAAAACTCGGGGCAAACCTTAATATAACTATGGTTCATTGGTTGTGTGCAGCTCTTGTTACAAATGTTTGATGAAGCTCACCCCTACCAGTCAGACTTGATCAAATGTTAGGTCGTATTTCCATTAGCGCTTCATCTATAACTGGTTTAATGATTGACTTGCTTCCACTTGCACTAACCTTTTTATTTTCTAAATTTAAAGGAGGATTCTTGCCAAAATCAACAACCTCTCAAAATGAAAGCTGTCACTTCTTTACACAACTCTTTGCAACTGTTTACTGCAGTCATTTACCGTAACTGAGAAATATAAAGTATTAAAGCTACCTGTGGGCGTGTTTAGTACCCGTATGAGTAACACTGGTTGCTTAGCAAGGAAGACTGATACCTGTGCACTTTTTTAGGTAAGGATTGTGAGGCATATGGTGTCAAGTTGTGATTTATTGACTAACACAAACTGGGACCTCAAACTCATCACGCAAGTATTGACTGTGTCAATACAACCGTGGAGCCTCAAAAGGAGACCCTTCTTAGATTAGTTGATAGATCATGTCTAGACGCATTTTGGGTACGTTAGGAGCACTTGGGGTGCGTTTCCACTAGCGCCTAAACCGGTTTAACAAGTGGTTTTAAGCTAAATTGGTTTAAGAAATGACCTGTTTCCACCTGCACTAAACCAGTTATATTTTAAACCTAAATTGCTTTCTTAAACCTACTTAAGTAGGTTTAATAAAGTAGGTTTAGCAAAGCGGTTAGGTTTAACTGTCACATGACAGTAACACGCTTGTTTAGATGGCTTCTGATAACGCCGTTTTAATGATATTGACTATTTGCAGCAATAGGATTGCCTTAGAAGATGTAAGGGTCGTTAACTAGAAGAAAGAAATCAACAGCTATGGAGAGAGGGGAGACAGTGTTCTTGGTCATTTTCATACAAATTCCTACTAGCAGATGCTGAATCAGTGAAGACCAACGGTTGCTCTGACTTGGTGACAGAGCAGTCCAATACTTTCACAATAAGATCTTCCTAGACGGTTTGTTTTGCACATCCCGGATGTGCAAGTTCCTAGTGGAAACAGTCGCTTTCTTGAACTGGTTTTAGTTTTTAAACTCGTTTAAGCTAAACTAGGTCAAGGTGCAGCTAGTGGAAACACGGCCTTGGTATGGTTATACCTAAAGCATTTACTTCCAAATGTGACAGAGAGTTACCTTATAAGGGGAATCGTTTGAACAACTCGTGGCCCATTCTCTGCTTCTGTAGCTGGCTGGAACGTAAGCTTTCTGCAGGAAGATACTGTATTTCCGTGCATTTAGCTGCATTACCAGGGTGCCGGTATACCTCGGGGTACCGGCATGCTGGAGAAAGAGAGGTGATTTGACCAATCTCTCTATAGACTGGACCCATAGATCTATGCTGCATCCGTTCTTAGATATTGATTGAACTTGCATAAATAGACACTAAGACTTATACTCTTTCATCTACATGTAGTATATAATCAATCCTATGTTTGATTGTCTCTGTCTTCATCCTCCTCTTCATCGTCTTCCTCTCTTCCTTATCTGTTAGCCCTGTGTGTTCTTCTGCTTGTTTAAACCTAATGCTGTAAGCACTGACGAGACACTCTACATTCCCTGGTGACTTTCGATTTGTTTCCACTGAGCTCGTCGTATGTTTGTAGTACCGCTAGCTTTTTCGATTGTGTATGATCTTCTGCCACACTGCGAAGATCCATTCTTGATACCTTCTGGCTGTTCGACTTTCTCTTTCTAGCTGGACTTCAGGGGAAGCTGCATTCTCTATGTCAACGAATCGAATTACGGTGTGTGTGCAGGAGAATTACCATGCATGTGTAGTTGCTCCCTTGTGCTATACCGGCATGCTGGTATCGTTACCAGAGTCCGACAAGCAAGTTTCTGGTTATACCGACATGCAGCTAATTGCGCAGAAATACGGTGCTAGGCCTTGTATCTTTCTTTCAGCAAGTTTTAGTATTTGGTGAGAATTCCTCTTTAAATAACCGCTTTTCTTAAACCTGTTTTGTTGTAGTAGGGTTAGCAAGTGTTTAGTAAGGTTAACTGTCTAGCATGTGTGCTTAAGGGTGGCCTTTGATGTTGTTTTGACAGTACTACTATTACTTTGTTGGTGTGGGATTGCTTCGAAAGATGAAAGTGTCATCAAGTAAAGGAGAGAAATCAACAATTACAACATCGCCTACAGTAGATACTAAATTTGGAGTCTCTGGCAACCACTTGTGGTTCTGATTTGACAACAGAGCAGCCCAGTGTATTACAGCCAGTCTTAGGGATACTGCACCATTGCAACGCGGGTTTGTTCAGATACCTTGTACACCTTGGATACACTTGCACATGTTGATAGTGGAGAAGTCATTCTTGAACTGGTTTAGCTTTTATGCTAAGCTAGTTTAGCATGGTTGGCCGATTATCTGTGTGAGTACAGTAGTAGTGCTCCTGGTTTCATGAATTGATGTATACCAGACTTTGATGTGAATTGGCACTGAGAATAAATTTCAGTACACAAATGCATGTAACCCATTTAACGATTATGTCAGCATGGAGGCATCAGCAGTGCTGCATGTCAGTTAACATGGTTGTCTCACGTGTGTGTGTGTGTGTGTGTGTGTGTGTGTGTGTGTGTGTGTGCGCACGAGTGTGTGCACGTGTGTGTGTGTGTGTGTGTGTGTGTGTGTGTGTGTGTGTGTGTGTGTGTGTGCGCGAGTGTGTGCACGTGTGTGTGTGTGTGTGTGTGTGTGTGTGTGTGTGTGTATTATTGTGGAGAATAGATTATGGAATGACATCTTGTCATTAATCATTTTTATGAATGTGTAATTTGCTATCACTCATAGTTGCTCTAGGAGTAGCTAGTCCTTTCTGTAATTTCAAAATTAATGGGTAACATCAATGACGTGCTTGTCTATGCCACGTCTTTGTATAGGGTATCTTTGGTTAACCTGTGAGATGAATATGATGACGTGGTGTTGTGTGTTTGTAGCAGTGAAGGCAAAGACACACGAAGATGAGGAACTGGCGGCATTGGAGAACTGGGCAGCAGCATAGATATGTATAGATAGGTAATGCTTATTGTTGTCAATAGGACAATTGAATGTCCACAAGTTGTTATGTATTATGATCATGTATTGCAAGCAATGAAGTTGTGCTGCTTTGTCTTGGAATGTAACATCAAAATCACTGTGTTGTTGTGTTCAACTTCAAATATTATAGTCATGGACATTATACCATGGAAATGTGGCTCCGCCCAAGTCATAGAGATACGCAAGGCCTGCAGTAGCCTTCCAAACGTGCATGTGTTAAAAGTAGCTGTTATATAAAAACACTCTAACACCAACTGAATTCCTCATAGCATGTTGTGAAGAATTCAGTCACCTGTGTTAAAAGTGAGTCTTTTTAACACAAAAATTTGTTGAATAGACTCTTTAACGCATTAAGTCTTTAACAAAATACGTTTTATAACACCGACTGAATTCTTCATAGCATATGATAAATATAGTATCCTGTTAAATTTAGTCTGGTGTTAAAAGAACAATGTAGAATAATTTCCTCGATCACTTCATTAGTGTAGACTTTTTAACATGGGTACCATGCCCTCAGACTGTTTTCTTTAATTAATGTCACTGTTGAATTCCGTCAAATAGCGCTTGTTAGACGTTAGAGAAAATGGCAGCTTCTTCATTGTACACTACTTGAACTAACTCTACTCGGTGTTATATGTTACTGTAAAAATTTAGTCCTTACATATTAAATAAAACCTTGCATCTCAGCATAGCTAGGAAGCAATGAGAGCAGAAGTTGTAATATACGGGACTTGAGTAAAGGGTTTGACTGATAACTTCTTGCTGATAGCAAGAAATTTAGTCTTGGTAAGATTGAGATGTAGTTTGTTATGCATGAACGCGACTGGTCAACTCTACTCAGGTACTCGTTAATCTGGCGGACTGCATCCTCTATACAGAGAGCTCTTGCGTAGATAGACGTGTTGTCAGCAAATAGATTGCATGAAGAAATACGAACATCAGGTAGGTCATTAATATACGATGAAGAGGACTCCACTCCTAGTAACAAGATTTTCTTTAGCAGAATAGTATGGTCATAGAATCAAAAGCTTTCTTTACCTCAAGAAATACCACTATCGATAGCTTGTTTAGATCAAGGTTAGATAACCACTCATTGATGGAATGAGCCAAAACATCCTTGGTGCTTTGAGATGGGCGAAAGCACTTTGATAGCACGAGAGAAGGTCGTTTTCAACGAGATAGGATTACTGTTGTCGTTTCACAAGACGCTCCATCACTTTGAATACCATAGAAAGCAAAGCAATGGGATAGTAATTATTAGCCGATTTCATTGAACCGACCTTATAAAGGAGTAACATTACCGAATTTCCAATCACTTGGGACGGCAGCAATTTCAATATAGACTTGTTAATTAAATATAGTGGACAATGGAATCGCACTAATGTCTGCAACAATTTTCAAGAATCTGGAGGTAAGGTTATATCAGGACCACTAGCTTTGTAGCTGTCCAATCTGAGCAATTCCCTTCCAAACAATTAGCAAATCGAACTAGAGGTTGAACAATGAACTCGTGAGAAACCGAAGTAGACTGCAGACATGCTTCTGCTCCACTGGAACTTTTTAATGAGTGATCAGAACTTTGCAATGTAACAATAGAGGCAAAATGATCTCTGAGCTCTTCAATGCTGATGGCCAACCGTGGGCAGGACCGAGACTTACGTTTTGTCACACAATCCATAGCCCTCCAGTACTGCCTGGCAGATAGAGGATTATTTAGAAGGTTTTTGAAGTAGTTAGATTTGGCAACATGAATTTGGTGGATGGCCAGATTCCGTTTTGTCTTGTAATTTTGCCAAGTGCTGGTAGAGTTTTCTCGCAAAGCCTGCTTATGAAGATGATTGCGTAAAAACGTCTCTTGACGTATACTAGATGTTGTCCAAGGTAAAGAGTTCAAGCGTCGTTTCTTTTTCTCACAGGTGCATATCTATTTAGTACTGACAAAAAGGCTAATTTCCAGAACATCCTCATGGAATCAACATCACAGCTATCAAGAAGATGCCAAGGTTCACTTCTATCCTGTCTACGGTCGGTGGAATTACGTTAAGGTCTACAATAATGTTTGTAATTTATATCAACTTGGCCTGGGTATAAATTTCTGGTACATTACTGATCGCGGAAAAATTCACCACAGGACAAGGCATCAATAATACATATTACACAATATAAATATCAATTTGACTAGCATCCAAGAAACTTGTCAGCTCCTGTAGTGACAGCATCAAACAATATCATCTACATCAACTACTAAACGTTCTACAAAGGAAAATGCTACCACACACATCATGCAATGACAACAGCAATTTGTTACAGCATCTATACTATCATTTGTCGTTGATTAAGCAATATCTTGCATTATCTATAGTTCACCCTTTGGAGTCGAGATGGATATGGTGTCTCCTACAGCTCCCCAACTGGCTCGATTATTCTGGTATATCACAATCCAAGTTGTCCATCCAATAATCCACACACACAACCCAAAAAATGACATAGCAACATCTACCACAAAAACATACATTAGATAACAATGACTTCCATATCAGTGTATGTCAAATTACCGTAAATGTGCTTATTGTGCGGGTCTAAAATTGTGTAGCTCTTGGGGAAACTATTAAAACCACCTGAGGGGAATTTGTTTGTTCACTTATGCCAGACTGCTTCATCCTCAACCACTTACTATTGTGTTTAATTTAATTGTGCAGTTGGAGAACACCACGAAATCACCAAAATAATTCTTCCCACAAAATAAGTTCTTTTACGATATGCTTATGCTCTGGCACCTTATAGTTCCCCATACACCCAGTACATTGTCATAATTGTTTGCAAGTTCTACAATTTACAATCTACGGGATACCTACTAAGTTATTAGCTAAGCTTTTCTAGTCTTGTAAGAAATAGAAATACTGTAAATTCAGAATATATAACGATCATTTAACGTTAATGAATATAACGAGTGATTCTCTGTCGCAAAATAGAATTCGTTAAATGGTGTACTTTCAGCATACACATTGATGACGTCTGCATAAGCCATTTGAACAGCGAGGGTACGTGCTGTAGTGCATATGAAAATGCTGCTCACTCTCTGGTTCAAGACAGTTCCAATGCTGCTGCAGCAGCTGTTGTAGCTGCTGTGGAGAAGAAAGGCACTGAGATGAAGAAACAGGGACAAAAACGAAGGTCTACAGAGTGATGCCATTTTGACGAAGCAACTACAGCTGAGATGAGAAAGTTTGCTGCTATTCATGGAACAAATGAGCTGCAGTTGACACTCTCTCTCTAAGTGTCTAATTTTTTCTCTCTCTGAAGTTACCATACAGATCATCAAGTGCGAGACTCTAAAGTGGGTGATTGGTGGAACAACATTGGATGACGTAATGCTTCTGGCCAAAATTGATGAACTGACAAAAGAAGTTCATTCAAGGCATTCGTCTCTATGGATCATCTGTTAACTCCTGAATAGTCCTAGCAGCTGCAATACAATACTATTACATATGTTATGCAGTAACTGACTTATCTGTAGTGACCATTGGTTACTAGTACTAGTGTACTACCTACAGTTCCAGTACATAATACTGGAAGAGTACTAGAATGTACTAAGTAGTTCAATTAAGGAACGTTGGTTGGTTGTCAGAATTTGTTAAAATTTAGAAAGGTAGTATTCAAAATTTGTCATTCTTGAGCCAAATCGTTAAAATTTAAGATCGATAGAAACCCTACGTCAATGTAACTGCAACCCACGTCTGGTTCACAGTTGCCCATATGTTGACCCTAGACGCCGACTGGAAGACACCATTAGCTCTAGTTTAGTGACACTAATCTATTCCATTCTGCTTATAATATATACTTCTAGTCAATATACAACTGCAAAATGCCACAGACGTCCCTATCGTCTGTGGGAGAGAGAAAAGCAATGTTAAGACCCGTATGCACGCACTGGACACTCAAGGCGATTAGATCGTCGTAATTTATCAACAACGGAAGCTTTTGAAAGTGGCAACAAATAGAAATTAGTCAATGAGTACTTCATCTAGCATTTGCTACAAAAACCTTCCTTGCGGGGGGGGGGGGGGGGCAATGAAACTTCACATTTCTCGTAATTGGCCATTGAACTATTATAATAAACATTGCAATTACTGACTACTGGTACAGAATGGAATATAACGGTCAATCATTGGTCATTGACTGACCAACTGGTGTTCATGACTGACCACAATTTTGCTTTGATCGGACATACCTTCATGATTGGTCAAGGCATAATAGCTACTGCATGGATGGCAGGGAATCAATGAGCGACCCAAACGTCTACAAACTGATGGGAGCAGCAGGCAAAATCTAATTGTAGAGTTGATGATCCCCATGCATAAATGACAATACTGTAATACTGCAACAGTTTATATATTTGTTATCAAATATATACAGCAGTGAATATGAGGCAACAAATAAAGAAATTAAACAAATGCTGATGTCGATAACTACAAGGAAGGATTGCGAAATCAAATAAGAATGAATGCCCAAAGTTTAAAATGTCAGTCAATCTCTTTTGCTAAAGCACGATGTCCAACCAAAATTTTGCCTTACATTCCACTCTGTGGTACATGTGCCTGTTCACACATTAATTAAACTATTACATTACTGGTATATAAGTTTTCAGTACATACAACTATCAGTAGTATTCTATTTATCATCACCACCAAATACACCAAAATGAAAGTGTCATTAAGCTACTCTGGTTTAACAGTATATAAAGAAATTTTGTTATTGCCATACAGAGCAGAATATAAGGAATTTTTTTTGTCTGAACAAACAGCTTTGCCAAAGCCCCGCCCATTTTAGACTACACCCATTCTATCCAATTTTGAGCCCTGCAAACAACACTTTGTTTTATTATTTGACATCTATACAAAGCATGACAATAACCAAAACACCTTGAGACAACATACCTGCAAGGCAATCATTTATTGCGTTACAATAACGTCTAGGAAAAAATTATGGAACCTCAAAAGACAAATTTGAAAGTGCTCTACAATTATGTGAGACAATAGCAGAACATTAACAGGGAAACCTAGCACAATGATGTGCAAAATTGTATTCAGTCAGACCCTTCTGGAAAACTATTTGTAGACAAGGTCTTAGAGGATTCTGCCACACGTCCCAGTCATCTAAACTAAAGCTGCTAGTGCTATCGTCTTGGGCCAACTCTCCAGGTTTCCTTGCTCTGTATTGCTTTCTGATACCTTGATTAGGACGGCGGTTGGTCTTGCATCCTTCCCACCACAGCTGAATAGCGGCGTCAGTGTGAAAGTTTTCAAGTGTTGGTCCCTCGTGGTATACTTCCATAAGGCCAGACAAGGTGGTGTTGCTCATGCTGGTGCACCAGTCTGTCTTGATCAGTTTCAGCACCAAAAACATCTTTTCAACATGTGTGGTAGTGATGGGAAGACTAATACTAAGTCTGGAAAGGTGTGACGTATGTACCACACAGACTCATAGCACACCTTGCTGATGTACAGATATTTTCTAGTATAATGGACTACCTCCTCAACACGAAGAGCAAGAATATTAATTAACCCCTTTGCTTTCTAGTGGTTTGGCAAAATGAACAGTAAGAGCTTCTACAGCTTCTCTAACCTCTGCATTATCATCAACGTTTTCGTCTTCACTATCTTGCTCAGAAGTTTGAACACTAAGTTTTCTTTGCCATGTTTGGGTGTCAAGAAAGGCAATTATATGACAAAGAAGTTTGGTGTCACACCAATGTAGTTGCTCCTTCAATTTATTATCAAGGCATACTAAATCCGTATTCACCTTTTCTGCACAGTTACTTAGTGAGCTGACAGAATAGTTGAAAGAAACCGTTTAGGATCTTTTCAGATTGAGAACGACTGGAATTTTCAAAGAAACAGCAGTCACTGCTATGGCTTCAACAAGTTTGACAATGACAACTATTCTTAAATTTTAGTATGCAGCACGCGCGTTTGCAGGTTCCCACACTCTCCCTACAGTCCCTGTGTCAGAACTATTGACACAATTTCCCGCCCCTCACAGCGTACATCTTGACACATGTACTCAAAAAGAAACATTCACAAATCAGGATGTTTGATTCCTGTCTTGGGGACGCTGTTTGTACCAATTCAGGAAAGATGTCAGAAACAGATGTCTAGCATCTGTTTATTAAATTATTTAATTAAGCCCTTCCTACAAAGGAAACCAAAAGATAACACTATTGCATATCAAGGACATATAGCTAAGTAGAAATGGTTATTATCCAATTATCCTGTGAGAGCAAGGGATCATCAACTGGAACCATTTAAGATAATTGGTGTAACATGCTCTAACCTCATTACTCACTTCTTAGGAGATAGTAGATGTACCCCAAGAAAACATAGTCTCTGATAGTGCACATAGTTTGACTCATCAGCGTCCGGATTATGCCATTTGAGTGTGACTGTTTAAGTAACCAATGCCCGGTCAACACAATACAAGGCCGAACATTGACTTGTTTTGATCGCATTGTCTGGTGTGTCTGGGCATTATATTCCCCTCTGCCATAACATTCAACATCTTATGACTAAAACATTCTATGAAAACGTTTGCCTTGAAACTTTCAATTACAAGAATGTGGCTTTACAAACATGTTTCATGGAGTTATTCCAACAAACAACTTCATCCATCTTACATTTGATCAGTGTTCAAGATAGCAACAATGAGCTCACACATAAGCTAAACGAATAAAGGTGCCAAAAAACACCTATAGCAACATCTCCTCCAGACTCAAGTGTAACAGTCAACTACATGGCATGTGCATTGTGACAGAAAATTTCAATTTTAGCAACAGAAACAAGATAACTACCACCCAGAGCAATCACAGTAGTCAGTGGAGGATAGAGATAATCTTAGATGGGGGACGCACAGAATAATCCAGAGTCTGGAAGAGCCTTCCACTGAAAGATTAAATCAATGGTAAAACTGATAAGTCACTACCAGATGTTCCCAACAAAATATCCTGAGTAATGTGTTAGTCTAGCCAATCATTGAATGTATGGTGTGTGCTCTATATAATGCCACACTGTCAGACCAAACCTAGCAATTAAAAGTGTAAATGTTTAATCTACTACAAATTAGTATAGCTAAAACAACATGTAGAAAGAGGACTTCACATGTCTTAACTTTAAGATTAATAGGTTGGCAATGAAGAACACAATCTTTACAGAATGTTTTCTTCATCTTCGCCGTCATCATAATTTGTCTCAACTTCAAGAAGTCGGCTAAGCTGCATTCGATGTGGATAGACCTTGTCACAGGCATCAATGATGGCATCATAATTCAGTGGTCTGTCACGGTGAATAAACAATAACAAAAGAGAGTTCAAACGAGTTTTAGTCATTGTACTACGAAGGCTAGTTTTGATAAATTTCACAGAAGACTTAGGATGTTCGACTGTCGCTGTGGTTACTGGCAGCACCAGCAGCAATATTGGAGTACGCAGCGACTACAACACAGTCGTGTCTCTGAAATTGTAGTAGAAAGGATGGATTTGTTGAGTTTTAGTTACTTTGAAAACCAGCTATGTTCGCTGAATCTACTTTAAAACTGTTCACAAGGGTTTTGGCAACCGTTTCCACATCCATATTGATATTTGTCTGTGGCAACAGCTGAAGATTCTGACAAGCTTGTCATGCAAGTGCACAAAATCTATTCCAAGCTCCATTTCAACATGGCACAAGTATTCACTAAAAACAACTCTCCAATAATCTTCTGAATTGCTCTTAAATATTGGCATGACAAGTCTGCATCATGCATCTCCTTGAAATATCAGTGTGCGCTGAGTCAGTACGCTTAGCATAGAGACAAGTTCAGCATCATGCAGAGGGTCGCAGGTCCCCTGTATCCGCTACTAGTAGCATTAGAAAAACTTCATGCTAAAGTATTACAAAGAAAATTGACAAGCAATTCAACAACCCATTCTTCCTCAGATTATTGGAAGACAATTACAGATGAATACCAGTAAGGTATAGTAGCTATTTTCTGTTAGGTTCCCATAGCCAAAGTCTTATTATACTAGTAATTGAAACAATGAGCCTTCAAAAAAACCACAACAGAAATCTTGCAAAGAATTACAAACTTTTTCTTTTGTTCAATAAATAAGAAACAGTCTGTAGTCGTTGAAGTACAGCAATAGAAGTATCACATACGGGACATACATATCGCTCATTGTTACGTCACGTTAGGTTTCCATATAATGTCATAAACCAAGAAAGCAATTGAATTTGTGTTAGCAGCTGCAAACAGGTAAGTTCTGTCGTTAGGTTGTTAAACCAGAGAACTTACCTGTTTGCATCTGCTAATGCAAAATCAATCACTTATTTATTCCCAACAAGACATGGCAATTGCAAACATGAATTAGACTGCTCCGCTACGAAACTTTTCATGAACATTTCTCTCATCTGATTGGCAGTTTGTCCATTGTTGGTTGCTGTGTACAACATCGTATAGAAGACACTGCTCTGTGATTGGGCCACACACAGGAGATGTGGCACATTCCTGTAGCTTGACAAGACGTAGTCACATAGCCAACAGACCGGAAGTCAGTTCACCCCTATTCGTTTGGGGAGCTACTCTCCAAGTTTCATGACTTTTACGAAGTCCCATTTCTTACGGCTCATAGCTGAAATAAGCGGTAACAGTGATGGTGGTAGTTACTAATAGTGTAGCCATTTTCATCCTTGCAATAGCAAATTACTAGACTAATTATGCAAAACCAGCAATTCATCTGACAACACCTTGCCATTGAGCTATTAACCAAGTACGTCTACAAAAGTAGGTTCTAACTTCACAACCTCGTCATTCAATCACATTGTATTCTTTATAATGACACACTCTCTACCCATAAATCACTAGAGCATCTACTTTCCATAATTGACATAAGAAATATCATATTACTGTTGCTTACTTCTCCTGATGTTCTTGTTTATTTCACTTCCACAGAATGCCAATTTGAAGAACCATAAAACATTGGCAAGCCACATGAAAGGCAGAAAAACCAAACCAGCTAGAAAGTCTAATACGGACAAACAAAACATACAGAAACGTCCTAACAAATAACGATATCGTATCAACTTCAACACAACTCCCATACATGTCCTGCAAAGTTTTTCTTTCTCTTCCTTTGACAGCTTACTCAGATCAGTCGCCATGTTTTGTCACGTGGGTACCAACAATATCAATGAGATGATGATGTTACTGCCACGTGGGTTTAGGAATTACTAAAGTCGTTTCTTTTACTGATTTTAGATTCTTGCATTATTTTTTACGCAAATGTGATAAACATCAGCTGAACACATTCTTGAAACTACAAAATGGGAAAACTGAAGACAAAGAAGCGAGGCAAGCATCGAGTAAAGCCAACAGGATTGCAGAGTACTTCTGAAGCGTTGAAAGAGCAGTTGGATATAGAAGTTACTGATCACATGTTGCCTCACCTGGAAGAAGTAAGTCACGTGCCACAGCTAAGATCTGTAGTGATGACGTCACTGTTTTAATGTTTGAGCTTTTTGATTACATTTTTCTGGTTAGCTGTCTAGTCCATCAGCTGACACCAGAGAATGTGCTTGTGCCTGTTTGGCGAACTTGGTATCAGACTCTCGAGCGATTCCTCAAATGTTAAAGCTTGGTGTTGTAAAACGACTTGGATCATTGCTAGTTGATGAGAGTGAAAGGGTACGATTGGGAGCAGCTGGATGCCTCAGGTACAGCAATTAATGTTAGGTAGGAGATTGACAGACCTCTCAAGTTTTCTTCACACCAAATCATGAGACTGTCTCTAGTAAAAGACCTCGTCCATTGAATGTGTCCAAAGTGGGCGTGGTTAACTGCCTACTTTAGAGCTGTCTCTATATACAGCTCTGGCCAACATGCTTTATGTTTCTGTGCACCTCAATTTCCAAATGTTACTTTTTTACTTCATACCCCTCTCGGATAACTCAGATACAAGCAAGCAGAGCCGTTTATGAGAGTCTAGTTCAAGAATCCGCTATGTCCAGAAAGATGGGGCTACTCGAAGCGACGGTCAGAGTGTTTCACAGTAGGGTTGTCGAGAGAAAGGACTGGCAATTGTGAGAATTGGGCGTAAATTGTGAGATTATGAAATCATGAGAGTTGGGAGGTCTGGATTGAGATGATTAGGATGTATGCAGTGTTTTCGCCTTTCCCGTCAGTGCCGTCATTTTGACGGTTGGGACAAGGAAGGGATGTTTGGGGAGGGAAAAACAGCAATTATTGACGGTTGAGAACCAAATTGGAAAGCCTTAGCATACTTATAGTGTGGGATCACGGACCTAGCTAAAGACGTTAGTGATCTTGATGGTCACAAAGTTGCTACAGAACAATACATATTTTCATGTCATCTGGTAATTTTAGAAAGTGCATGGTCTCCTTGTTGGTGTTTAGTTGAGGTGAATTCCTGTTGACCTTTCTTTATAAAAAAATTTGTGCGACTCGCATACGAAATGCATGTGATGAGGGTTGACTCACACATGCGTAGCTCATTTACATACTTTGGACCTCATTCGGATGCGGAACGTATGGATATTCGCAAGCGAAACACACGGATGTTTGCATGCGGAACGTACGGATATCCGCATGCGGAATGCACAAGAATCACATGCACGGGGTTCGGTCAGGAGCATGCGCCTAGAGACGTGATTGAGAACCATTTGACTGTGATTTCTTTGATTTCTGATTATATTTCTAACCAATTATGAGCTGATATTTGACATTCGCACTCTACCTTAGCAAAAACATAGTCTAGAAATGTTTTCCACAAGAACTTGCTTTCTTTTTACGCTGTGGTTGTTAGTCTGCATTTTCACTTGGGTTCTGATGATTCTCTTGCCTAAGTTATGAATCACTATCATGAGCGACCTTAACAGTAGGCCTATATTTGCGGAGATTTTATCGTTTTCTGATAAAGCAGTTGCAGTAACACAGACAAGAAAGACAAGACTCTTGTCTGGGTACCCGTAGTAGTTTTTTTGAATCTTCTCCAAAAGCCTCAGTTCCAGTTCCATTCTATTTCTAGCGTGAAGAATCTATCGAATTTTCTGTTTTGAGGTGGGTTAGGTGACCATGCAGTATAGTAACAGCTACTGGAGCTGGAGTGACAAACTACCTTTTCTGTAGGGACACGTCTTTGACTGTCGCTGGACTGTGAAGCTATAGTCCTTCTGCACCCGGCAACGCTACACTGCCAAAACAGCTAGACCGTTGAACTGCCGGTTGAGTCTTTGAGTGCCCGCATAGGTGAACAGTGCGTGATGGTGATTGGCTACAGCGAAGGTTCCCGTTCAGCTTTGCTTTCCGAGCTTGACGCTGATTGGTTTATTTTGATCCTCCTCAATCCAGTTGCGGATGTTGCAGACCGGTCACATCTTGTGAGCCTCTGTGTGGTAGTTGATTAGTCTCTAAATGTGCTAATTGCTAGTCTACAGTCGATAAATACGCCCTTGGTGGAGCCTGCGGTTCTGCCATGTTTTCGTTGAACTTCAACGTATCCGTTTGTACATACCTCCAGTACACTACGAATAGTTAAGAAATCTGAACCCAGTCTGAGCTGCGACCGTCTAGTAACGATGTTACTTCGTAGGTCTTCGTACTAGAAGTCTATCCGAAGCGGTGTACGTAGGTCTAGGAAGTGTTGCAACACTTGCAGAACTCATGCCAGCGGATCGCCTCTCTACATACGGAACTCATGATTATGCATTGCGACCTAGAGCCTCCGCATGCGAAACCTTCTAGGGTGTTGCGGAATTCATGCGAACACGTCACCTTTGCATGCAAAACTTGTGCGTAAAGCATTGCAAGCTAGTCTCCACGTGCAAAATTTGCCAATTCGCATGCGTAAACGACATTTGCAAGAGACTCGCATGCAAATCTCACGATCGCATTATTATGTTTAGTAATTGGTGTCGATGCTGTGTGTCGCTAATTAGGCACATTAATCAATCGGTTATAGATTTTCTATAGGGTTTACACAAAGAAGTGCTAATGAGACTGTAGTTGCAGCAGGTGCTCTATTTATCTTCATTCTCATGCTTTTCACACCCTTGCTCTTTCAGGTCAGCTCATAATATTCCTGTTTTCTAAAGTCAACTTGTCATTGTAATAATCGGCTATATTATCTGTCTGTCTGTCTGTGTTATGTTTAACAAGGTTATGTTCAATGAGCTTTTCAACAAGATCTGAGTGGCAATTATATTGAATAGTCTACCAATCATGCAGTAACTTCAAGACTTTACATACAGTCTTCTGACATTTTGTTAGTTAGCTAACCGCACTTCTTTCTAAATTGTAGTTTATGTCTATTACATTTTGTCTCATCTATGGAACGTAGGATATCTACTACTAATATACATGATAGAAGATCCCGGCTTTAATTGACGAAGCTTGCACCTGCTAACTGGCTTGATAACTATTAATTGCAAAGCACAGACCCCTCAAAACGTGCTTTGTAGAGAGCAGAGCAAGATGATCTTACAGCGTGTTATTGCAAGAAAGTACTGAATGAATACATCATGGAGTCTGTGGCTCATATATTAAGTACGATGGCAGAACTACTTTGTCTTGGATATTTCTCCTTCCTTTTGTTAAAGGAAACTAAGTCAGGTTATTGTACACATTATCCCCAAACTTCAAGGTCAGATGTGTTGTCGATCTAGGGTAATCCTTACTGGAAAGAAAACAAAAATTAACCATGCCCTCATATATTGCCGAATGCTTTTCTCATTTTGTAGATTGGCTTTGTAAACATCGAAAGTACTACTAAATACATCAAGTCTTAGGTCACATTTCTTTTGCTTCTTCTGCTTTTCTGGAAGAGGCCAGAAGAGTCACGCGACCTCTTCTGGTTGTTTCTTTTGTACTTCCATCCTTTTTCTGAAGTGCTAGAAGAGTGATGAGACCTCTTCTGGCTTTTCTGGCCGAAGAAGGAAGAGGCAGAAGAGAAGAGGTCTCGTGACTTGTGAGACATGCGCATTGGAAACCCGTGTAACGTTAGAAGGCGACGAGCCATTTTGCTTCCTTTGCTTTGGGTACCAAGTGGTCTTATACCACTAACAATATCGAATTTTTACATCTACGGCTGCTTCTAACGCGTGTTCACCAAGGACCCCTTTGAGGCATCAGAAACAAAGATAACAGTGTGGCGTCGGAACAAGTTCACGAGCGGGGAAGGGGTTGTACCGTGGATGTCATCATCAGTAAGCAAAAAACTACTTTGCTTGCCAGACCGTAAACAGATTTGCAAAGGTCACTGGCACAGGAAATTTCAATTCCTACACTGAGGGCTTTGTCCCCCCTCTTCCTACACCTGTGGGTAACTTGCAGAGATCACCTCTTCAAGTAGAAATTTGATTTCTTCTAGTTAAAGCCTTATCTAAACAATTAATTTGACATCTAAAAGACACCGCAAACTAGTAATGCGCTTGCTCAACTCTTCTGAATCCTCTTTTGACTGTTTCTTTGGTTTGGCTCTTCTGATCAACTGTGCAGGATCGATCTCTTCTGACACCTCTATTCCAGAAGAGCAGTAGAGGCAAAAGAAATGTGCCCTTACCCTATTCATTATGCAATTTTAGGAAATATTTACCTTTGTTTTAGGTCCTTTGTAGCGGTTTACATAAACACCTATCCACACTCCAAACCTGGGCAATTCCTAGATAAAGGGTACTACCGTACCCTGTGATACAGCAAGGATGTAAGAGAGAGTTGACAGTCTGTGTAATTATATGCATACTAGTTTCAGGTATGTGCCATCAGAAATGGGACTTGTAAAGTCATGTGACTGAACGAGTAGTGCACTCAAAAGCTATTGAAGCAGTTTTGGTTTTGTGTGTGTGTGTGTGTGTGTGTGTGTGTGTGTGTGTGTGTGTGTGTGTGTGTCTGTGTCTGTGTCTGTGTCTGTGTCTGTGTCTGTCTGTGTCTGTGTGTGTGTGTGTGTGTGTGTGTGTGTGTGTCTGTGTGTGTGTGTGTGTGTGTGTGTGTGTGTCTGTGTGTCTGTGTTGTGTGTGTGTCTGTGTGTGTGTCTGTGTCTGTGTGTGTGTCTGTGTGTTTGTGTGTGTGCACGTGCATGTGTGCGTGTGTGCTCCTGTGTGTGTGTGTGTGTGTGTGTGTGTGTGTGTGCATGTGTGCATGCGTCCATGTGTGTTTGTGTGTGTGCGTGTGTATTGGGTTATATTTGAATTTATTAATTTCTTTCTTTGTCTCGTTCTAGAAATTTGACATTGGAAGGTCATGAAACTTGTGCTAGCATTATTGAAGATGATGTTATGTCTTCATTAGTGGTTTTTTTTCGACAGGTAGGTTGACTCTTATTTTTGTAATTTGTCGGATAATTATGTTGTATTGTGACTGTTAAGTCGATTGGTCAGATGCAGAATTTATCTCCCAGTGCAAGGCAATCTGTGAAGTGTCAAACATATGGCATGGTTGAGCAGGCTCTTCATTTGCTATGGAATTTGACGTATGTTGATATGGTGATATTTGTAGTTGTCAACCTTCTAGTATTGATTGTTATTAGGGAAGGTAGTCCAGTGGCAGTATCTATCTTTAATCAGCAAAATTTGATGTCTTTGGTTCTTCATTGTTTGCAGCCATCAGGTTATCCTCTGTCTCTTGTAGTGCCGGCAGGTAGGTCACTGAAGTAATGTCATGCATTTCAGTTGTATTTGTCAGTCATTGAGTTCATTTGTTGACGTGCGCACACATTTCCATACTGTTACCGCACATAGAAGCACATGTGCTTATATGTGAAATCAGATTCTTTCAAAGATAGGACAAGTCATAGAGATACAAGTGCATACGCCTCTAATTGAACAACTGACATTTGTCTCATTGAGTGTTGTATTGACCAGAATTGCATTCGGAATGTCAAATGTACTACTCTAGATTGCTATTTGTCTACAGTAATGTCGTAATTGCTAATTGGTCATGTCTTTGTTAGTAACATTTTGTCGTTGCTGTCATTGTCGTTGTCATTGTTGTCGTCGGACCTGAAATCTTCTTTACATACCAAACCCTTTTCTTCTAGAATCTGACATAATCAAGAGTATAATAGAGAAGTATCCTGTTGTTGATCGCAATCATCAATACTACACATAACAGAATTTTGCTATAGCATCTCTGTCTATTGCTTACAACACTCATCTACCCTGGTTCCGCTTTGCTGCTTGGAGATAGCTGGCCAATAAACCTCATTAACAAATGCATGCGCTACTACCTTGAGGTATAGGCTCACTAGTTTGTAACACTCATATATAGGCACATGCACTTTTGTGTGCAGTAATATGGTAATATGATATGGACACGCACACAGATTTGACATATGGTTTATATTTTTAGCTCAGTGTTTATACTCAGTCAGTGAGGATAACACTCATGTTTCTGGACAGCTTGCTGAGTCTGCTGAAGCATTGTGTGTTTTAAAGGAATCTCTTCAGTGTTCTGGTAGTACAGCAAATCATTTATTGCTACGTGTTATAACAGCAGGTACAATTTCTAATTCTTTATCAGTATGTTGATGTTTTGAGTATGAGCATGGCGATTAGGTGTTCTTTTCAATATCAGTCGTCATCTTCCTATTGCCACTAAGGTCGACAGCATGCATGCGATAACTCAAGTGCTGTCAATAGCATTGGATGTGGATATACAAGCAGAGATGAAAGCAGTTGTTCCAGCTTTGACAGAGTGCAAACCGGTATGCATTTATGTGCACTACTGCCACTAGTGCTTGTTTGATATATATGAGTTGTTATATTAGGAAATTCAAGATGATAAAGAACCAGAGCAGGTGACCAGTCTATACATGGAATCTTCTTATTGAGTCAATTCAATGCACAACATTCTACATGTATGTAAATTTGATTAAAGGTAATGGAGGTAAAGACTATGTTGACAACCCAACAGTTGGCATTGGAGGTTCTTGCCAACTTTTGCTGCGCAGATGGAGGTCACTTTTGCCACACTGATATGTTTAATGCTCACAATCAAAATTTGGAATATTTGTAGACAGCAGTGATGATGGAGAGTGGGAAGACACGGATGATGAAGCAAACAATGATGATGAGCTAGTCACTGAGTCTAATGGAGTTATCCATGAGGTACACACAATGCATTATCATTGTTGTTTCATATGTACACTGTTGTTACAAAATTCTATGTCTCAGATCCCTCCTCTTGTCTCAGCCGATAAAGCTGCTGCTGTTGTAACACAATGTTTGCCTGAGAAGGTAAGAGCCGTTGACAATTTTGGTATGAGTAGAAGTTTACTAACTGTATGTGTTCTGGTGACTATTTCTTCTTGCAAAATAACAAGTTCACAGATTTTTAGGCCTTCATACAGATGTCTCTAATAGTTACTGGCAAGACATTCTGCTCTTGGCATGCATGCAGTATGAGGGTTATACTGTAAACCAATACATGTTCGTAACTGCAAGTGTTTTTAAACTGTCACAAACTCTATTTCGTAAGAAAAAATGTTCTTGAACTTTCCTCGTACGTCTTGAACATGTGTGTGGAAGTGACAAGGCTCAGTCAAGATCCGGGTAGGTCTGCCGACGTACCTACCTACTTCATTATCAATATTATGTCTCTGATTTATTGGCTTGCAAAGCCAATTCGTTAACAGGACACTACCCTGAGCCGAGAAAGCCGTTTCTGCCCAACCTAAACAATGAAAACGATCTTTCAGACTATTGTTGTTATGTATGTGCATCCGCATGGATATTTGGTGCTACAAAAGTTAGTAAGGGATCTAAGTTAGTAAATTTCTTGCAATTCATGAAATTTACAAAATCAAATAGCTTATGAAATTTTATTGATTTACAGTAGTATTGTGTGTTTGCCTGTCATTTTCTGTTCCATACATGCAGTCTGACTTCCTTGGCTGCTAAAGCTCTAGTTTTACAACATAGGCAGCCTTCAAATCGTGTAAGGAGATGTTTAATCTGCTTAATTTTGCAACTAAGCTTTATTTAAGAGTAAAGACTTGAATTCAGCATTTGATTGCCCTAATACACATATACATTGCTGTGTGATATAAGAGGACTCTTCAGTGACGTCAGGTTGTTTTTAAGGCCTACATTCCAAGTGCATTAATGCATATTGCTGTTTTCACACATAATGCTGATTCCGTCAAACCACATATGGAAGTAGATTCAATGCCCATTGGCGGCTGCACGTGGCATCACGCCTACTCACGTAGGTAGCTGTTCATGTCGGTAGGCACAGAACAGTGATCTAAGTTTAGTCTCTATCCTGTGCTTATGGCATAGATGGATGTACTGTAACAAAAGGTAGAAAACTATGTTTGTGAAGACACTGGCAGCCATGATGACTGCAGGTTCTAATGCACTTTACACGAGTAGGCGTGTTTATGATGTTTACATTGCATTTGCCTAGTGTGAAATGGGTCAATGCGCATAGAATGTGCAATGACATCTGCTGCAAAGCGGATTGAATGCGATTTGATGTGCTTCACGGCGTTAAGTGAAGTGTCTAAAGATCTTGCTTAAGCCTTGACTACTCTCAGTTTCACACAAGCCTCATAATTGCACAATCAGTGCCACGGTGATAAAAAAAATCCAAAGATATTTTATCCGGGGGGAGGGGATAAAAGCTGGGGCATGATTTATACTGGCACACCAGTACAATTAAAAGTTTCATATATAGCAACATGCATATTCTACAGTGAATGAAACAAGTAAGTGCAGGAATGAGTGTTGGGTTGTATATTCATTTTGTTTAATGCAGGCACTGAGTAAGTGCAAGTTTGCTGACCCTGCTGTGTACCAAGTTTTGGGTGGGCATAGTGCTGGTCAACATCTGATAGCCAAGTGAGATTTATAGGTGTTCCTTGTTGGTCTTGAAAGTAATTGTAGTATAATGAACTTATCTGTAGGTTGAATACAGTCCAGTCTCGGGCCTTGGTGGCTCTACACAATTTGTTGTCATCTTTATGTACAGAAGCACTGTACAGTGGAGAAGCATTATGTAATTTGTGGAATCTCTTGTTTCATCTTGCATCAGGAGATACTTCTGAAGGTACAGTGTTGTAGCTAGTAAAGCTATCATATACTGCTACATTACTATAAAGAAAAAGAATTTCTTTCATAGTTCAACTTGAGAGGAGTAAGAATTAGTGTTGGCAGTATGTGGATGGGGTCCTGTAAAATCATCTTGTGTTTGTTGCCGTTTTGTGCAGCAAGCAATTACTAGCATAAAGACAGCAGCATGCACTGTATGTTACATTTGGTGCTACATTTTAGATGACATAAAACTGACAAGATGCCCTCTAATAGGTATAGAGACAAGGAAAGAAATGCAAAGAGATTTAGGTCCCTTGTGCTATTTGCAATGTGCAGTTATTACTGCACAAGGATAGAACAATACCCACTTTGTATTCCAAATTTAGGGGTTGAGCAACTGATTGGTTTAGAATGACTATTCTTTTTATTTGGAATTTGGGAGTATGCAAATTTGAATGCACACTTAGTAATGCCTTTCTAGAGATGAGGAAGACACTTACAGCTTACTTTTGTTTTCTCTATATGTCGTGGGCTGAAACACTTGCAGAAAAGAGTGTTGACATTGTTTGGTGTTTGGAACTTTAGGGATATGACCAAGTGTACATACAAAGCGCACACTAGGGGAAGGGGTTAATGGCGTCTGCACACTTTATAGAATGTTGATCAGTCGCAAATGGCTGAAGAATGTCTTCACCATCTAAGTTTTCTGTTACATCACTGGAACACATCAAGTAGTGTTCATGTGCTACTCGTGCATACGAGGCTTGCAACGTAATGCCCCTCACATCGTATACAAATTTGTTCCGGAATGACATCAGCGATTCTTAAAATGCCCTGTTACTTCTACGACAACTTTCTCAACATTTTTCTCTTCATCAATGTTCATGACAAGAAACTTCCAGTTGATATCATTAGCTGAAGAGTGTCAACTGGAATGGAAAGGCTGATTATCTTTGATAGTGAAGATTCAGGACATTATCTCGGTTTTCTACAACTGCAGAAGGCATTGTCTTTCAGTGAGACTGCCCAAAACGTCAGTGGTATAAGTGAGTATTTCATTGAGTTTATGCAATGTACCTATTAATGTCAACCTTCTATGTAAAACAGCTGTCATGATAGTATAGTTTTGATAAATATTGTCATGTTTCTTTAATGCAGGGTGTGTCAGCAATATTACATACACTTTAGGCAGGAGAGAGGGTATTGAAAAGCTTGGGCTTTGTACGCTTATGGAAATGTCGAAACTTTTCTCAACCTCTAGCTAGAGGTTAAGTCTGGTGGCCAAAGATTGATGTAGATTTGGAATTTGGTTTGAGTAGTGAAGTCTTGGACTAGCTGTCAGGAGGACAAAAGAGACCAGCTGTTGCCTTATTGCAGCCGTATGAAGGGCCTACCTTGGTAACACAACACTTATTAGACTATGTTGGACCATTCATGTTCAAAATGTTTATGGTAATCATAGATGCTTTTCCAGATAGCTGGGTGCATATTCGGTGTCCCTTCTGCAATGTTTTGAGCAATGATTGAGAGCATTCAAGCATCAATAGCAACACATGACACCAGACATGATGGTCTTGAACTCTCGAACAGAGGCTCTTGCTTCACACTGCAAAGACATTGAGTCTTTTTGCAGATCTACTGGTATTACCCCCTTCAAGTCCACCTCCTACCATCTCGCATCTAATGGAATATTAGTGGAAACGGTGGTCCAAACCCTGAAGCGTGGATTGAAGAAGGGATGGGATATTTTAGGCAGATTACAGACAGTTCTAATGGCTTAGGAGTCATTCAAAATTATGGATAATTGCAGGGGCGTACAAACCGCACGCTAGGGGAGGGGTTGTGGCCTCTGTACACTTTATAAAATGTTGATTGGTAGCAAATGGGTTGTGCTAATTTCTCTGTTTT
The DNA here is from genome assembly GCF_963422355.1 of Corticium candelabrum. NCBI lineage: Eukaryota > Metazoa > Porifera > Homoscleromorpha > Homosclerophorida > Plakinidae > Corticium > Corticium candelabrum. The sequence goes on along the minus strand of NC_085088.1, from coordinate 8,019,639 downwards.
TCCATAACCGGAATTGGATCATGCATTGTTTGAACAATGCATGTTTCTGTGTCCTAGTCACCCGTATGTATGGGATTTACAAACATGCATGACCACAGAGCGGCCTACTCCAGTTTTATCGTACATCAACATCAGCCATCATCCATAAAGAGCCCAGCTGTCTGTACCACAACTTTCTCAAATGTTTTCGCCTCTGTCCACTGGAATGACCGGAAGCCTTGAGCTGACATGATTTACGCAGGTCAACGGGAATGGAAGAAGAGCTGTGTCAATGCAGGAGCATTGAAGACCACACATCAACAATGGAACCACTGTCAAGTTGTTGAACTGTGCATCAACGATATTGCCTATTTTTGCTAGGGAAGGGGGCTTCAGAAAAGTGTGCACTTTGTGCGCTCATGAAATTGTCACGAATTTTGAACGACCCTTTAGTAAATTGTGCTACACGTCACAACTGGGATAACACCAGCTGAGATACTTTTGAAATGGAAGCCAAAGACTGCTAGATCTGGTGAAACCCAACATAGCAACTAGAGTACTGGAGAAACAAACCAGGCAAAAACAGCACCATGACAGCATGGCTCAAGGCCAGTCATTCATTAGGGAACAAGGTATATGTCTGCACTTTTATTGAACTCCAGCTCATGTACTGGAACAACACAAACCAGTGTTGTTTACTTGGGACGACTACATGACAGCTGCGTTGTGAAACAACATTATGATATCACTTGAAAGCCAGATAGTGTAAAGAGGACAAGATGACAAACATTATGATCACACCAAACTTCAAAGATGTTGTGGGCCTCTTATCAACACGAGGTAACTCAACAGACAAAACAACCTTCAGTCCAAAGATCACAACAAGATAGGAAGGCACTAGAGAGACTTTTAGCTGTTAAGGAAATTGTTTTGGTGTTGTGATGAGTATTAACAGTTTAATCAAAAATCGTTTTTCCTTTTTTTAGTTGTGTTGTTCAAAGGAACAAAGGGATGTGGTAGTTATGAGACTCCAGGACAATCTGGGTCTTGTGGGATAGAGGTTACGAGCAGGAAAAGTGTTGGCATTTAGTGAAACTGAGAATGTATCAAACTTATATCTTGAGTAGTGTCAACTTGGTATTTTGTAGCTGTCAGGATTGACTTTTAGCACTTGGCACTAGGAGGGATCACATGCTACTTTAAGGTGTTATTCCCATTTGCTAAGGATATTCTGCAAGACCAGTTGGTTGCATTTGGCTGTGCATCTTTTCATTCCTTTTGTACCAAGAGGTTACCACTAGTACATGGTCAACACAATCAGTTCAGTCTATCACATATTCACTGGAATGAACATTGATGATTTGGTAGACTTTTGCTAGAATGTACATGCAATATTTATTCTCGTAAATGTTACATTTACTCAATAACTGTATACTTGGCCCAGTATTTCAGGAGATGTTAGTGTTAACTGAGCATTTGCATGACATCTGGATAAGCTTGATGTATGTATGCAAGAACATCATGTAAAGGTATATAGTGATTGTTACCACCCTTTGTTTCACTGAAATGGTCAGACTTTAGTTTAGGAATAGGTGTTGCAATTTTGGAGAAAAGGGGCATGGTTGAGGTTGGTTATTTCTCTTGTAGAAAGTACTTTATGTATTGTTTCTGATGTATACTCATTTCATAGTTTACTGTATTGTATTTAAGGGTGCAGTAATAATGGGATTGGATACCTTGACATCGGCTGATAAAGCCAGTATTGGAATGTATTGGAATTGGTTTGTTGCAGCAAATAATACAGATAAAATCATGACCACGTGTAGAATTTCTGTATGATTGGCATGTGAGGTGCACATGGCAATGAGTTCAGAGCTGAAGAAGATATCTATCTGGGAACACCTTCACTTGAGAGGGGACACGCAATTTGCTGTCTGCAATGTTTGACTAGTCTCTTTCTTGTGGTGGCACACAAATATCTGCAATAACACAGATATGACTGAATGTTAATTAAGTTTTCAACATAACAAATGTTAATGAAATATCAGCTTGGCTGTCCGTATTGGCCTATATAGGTCTAGATTATTGGTTGTCAGAAAATAGGTAAGATTGCCTTAATTATTAGTGCAACCTTAGTTGTCGTACAGTTTGTCTTAAACTCTGATCATTGCTTGGTGAAGAGTAAGCTTTTGTTCAAACATGTCTAGGAACTACAATCTATTCTATCCAATTGTAGACGATTTAAGCTTAGCTGTGCATGTCCATACTAGTAGTGTCTGACTGATTGTAGAAAGGATGCAGTTACTGGTATGTGATCTTCACATAGAAACCTGAAACACATCATTCTCTTGTTGTGATCAGGTGCAACTTTGAGAGATGATGAAGAATTTCTTGAAGCCGTTACCGGAGCCTTGAGGTCTGTTCTTCAAAGGCTTAAAGATACTAAAGTCCAGGTATAATTGTTTAGTGCTCCAACAAAATTTTGTGTTTGCAATGAGTTCTGTCATGTTTTAGTGTGTCAGTTCCCAACAGATTGCATTGCTGTGTTCTGTCTGCCATTCATCAAAATTTTCGTCTGTTCGAGCGAATATTGTAGGGATGCTTGGCATTATTGGAACAATGATAGCACAATGTCATTCAAGAATGGAAAGACTAGTGGTTAGTGACTCATATAAGTGTTTTGTATTATAAGTATTGAAGTAATCATGTCATCGTAGGCGATTGGCACAGCGCTTGTGTCAGCAGCCAGTTGTGATCATGACTTGTGGGTAGTAGCTGAGGCTCTTGATGCCATCTTTGACGTGTTTGGAGACGGAGATGAAGCTATGATTGCAGCAGAAAAAATCAACTTACTGAAGATACTGCAACAAATAGCATCTACATTGAAGAAGAGGGTAAGGTGTTGTCTATAGATTACACTGAAAGTCTGTATATTGTGGACTGATATCACTTCTAGATGCGTGCTGAGAAGAAGCATCTTGGTAGTAGAGTTGCAGTAGTAGATATAGCTCGAAATAATCTGCAAAGGTTTATTAGATACTTGAAAACAGAAGGACACACTTGACGTGATTAAATGTTTATGATCTGGTTTGTGTACAAAAATGGGATTTGTTCATCATAGAACTAACAAGTTTCTTAGCAACTCAGCTTTCATGTACAGTATTTCATCATCACTTTACCCGTCATTTGTGCAAACCAAAATGAATAGAGAAGCACTGCAGTGCCAAACCCTCCGGCTCCGGCCGGTGTATGTAATCATATCTTGTCACGTGGTTAAACTGAATCAGTCATTCCATTTTCATAAGATCCAATGTCACTTGCACACCACATGCTAAGACATGTGTACAGTATGTAAGGCAGCTAGGATCAGGAGGAATGCACGAACGGTCATGAATTTGACACCATTGAAAATCCCCTCACGTGCTGGTTACGCCCGATCTATTCTAAAACACACGACTACGCTGGCTGCCTCTACACAGTTTCTTCAAGGTGTAGAATGTTAATGTAGACATGATTAATTTGCCTTAATTCCCCGGAATACGGACATGTTATTAACCCCTCTCCCAGCGTTCTCTAAGTTACCCAAGGCCCAGATATCCGGGCTAAGGGCATCTATATATAAAGGAGAGGTGTCTGTTTGTCTGTAGCTTGGCAGTTACTAAACTTTTGAAGAAGCTAGTTTATCTTCAGGCATAGTGAGGAGGAGAACCTTTCCTGCGATAGCGTTTTCGGCTTCGGCCGCTAGCCTCCGCGCCGTCGCTATCATCCGTCGGGGTGCTCCGCGTTTGAGCTCGGCAGTTGTCTCCGTTGGTTTGGTCTCCACGTTCTTCTTTGTTTCTACGTTCTTGATGTCAAACATCTCCTGTCCCGTATCTGGTTCGATTACTTGCGCATCTTCGGCTGTCTCACCGTTCCGTCGATTGTCCGACTGATTCGTGAGGGAGAACAGGTTGGTACAATGTCCGAAATGCTTGATGTGGTTCATTTGTCTGCGTCAACACTCCGCTACGTGTACTCATCTGCTTTCGTCCTCAAACGAAGCTGATTGTCCACGCCCACAATCTTTAGAAAGCGAGCTGATGACGATGGAATTACGTCTCTGAATGTTCAACGACGGGCGTGGGAGACGATCGATTCACTGTCTGGTGACGAGATGCTACGTTCTTTGCCACCGAGGACAGTTCAACACGTGCTATATTGTCTCAGAATTTTGTTCCAGGAGTGCTGTTCTGTTCTCTTGTCAAAAATTAGCGAGGATCCGGGTTACGATGCAGGTTGGAAGTTACTTATACTTCTCCCTAGAATGATCATGAGACCTCATCCTAGAGGAGGGAGATCAGGAATTAAGGAAATCAAAGCCATTTATCATCGATTCTTGGGTTTTCACTGGCAAGAGCTGATAGAGTTGCGTGATCACAGCCATGCACAACAGTCTAACAAGAAAGGAGAAGATCAGAGGAGAAAAGCCGTCCTCCGCGACGTAAAATATGATGAGCTTTCAAGAGCAGCAAGAATTTTGACTAGTCATGGCTTGGCCTCCTTCAGAGCAATCAATCCAACGATTGAGGGCTAAACACCCTGCTCGGAAGATGAGTTTGAATCTTTCTGGTGTTGACAAAGTTTCTTCTATTCAACTGAAGAAGTCTGTATTTCTTGAATCATTGAGGAAGAGTCCACAAGGATCGGGAGCCGGTCCTTCTGGATGGAGGTTTGAACATCTTAGAGTACTTTAAGACAATGCCTCAACCAGCGACCTTCTATTTTCGTTATGTTCACTTATAGCTGAAGGCAAGGTACCACCCTCTGCCGTACCCCTGTTGTCATGCTCTTGCCTAATTGCATTGCCTAAATCGAATGGTGACGTAAGACCTATTGCTATTGGGGAGACTCTAAGGAGATTGACTGCCAAAGCCATTTCCTTCCAGCTGCGATCGTCATTTTCCACCTATTTTGAGCCAATTCAACATGGAGTAGCTACTCCTTGTGGAGGGGAGCTGTTAGCACATCATGTCATTTGTTATTAGATGGAAATTCGGATCTATCTTTGTTGAAGACAGATATATCCAATGCTTTCAATTGCATCTCTAGGCAACATCTTCTCGACGAGGTAGCAGAAAAATTTCCTCAGATTTACCGTCACACGTGCCAGATGTACAGTAATGCTAGCTCTCTCATATATGTCAAGGGCGGTGATGTCATCACTGTTAGGTCAGAAGAAGAAGTACACCAGGGAGATCCTCTCGGCCCTTTCCTCTTCTCTGCTGCTTTGCAACCCATTTTGGAGTCTCTACAGGAGAATCATAACAACCTGACCGTCCTCGCCCACCTAGATGATCTCTTTGTAGTTGGTAAGTTTGCTCGTATGCAACCATTCATATCTGACCTTCAGTCATCACTCAAAGATGTCGGTTTACTAGTCAACGAGAAAAAGAGAGAGTTTTTCAATACGTCAGATTCTGTACAATCTTTTGGTTCTGTTCCTGTGGTCTCACATGGCACAGAGATTCTAGGGATTCCCATCGGCTGCCACCAGTTTGTGCAAACTAGATGCTCCGAGATTGCTAATTCAGGTCACGCTCTTTGCTCAGAGCTCGTAAAGTTGAGGTGTCCTCAGAGTGCAACTCTCTTGCTAAGATTTGCCACGTGACTCGGATGAACCAGTTAGCTAGATGCGTGTCTCCTTATTCTTTTAAATATGCTGCAAAACTACATGATGCCATGACCCGGTCTACCTTTGTCCAGATATTGGGCTTAGACTCTATTGATGATTTCACCTGGAATCAAGCCTCATTAAACATCAAATTGAGTGGGTTTGGCTTGTCTGAAGTAAACAAGAGTAAATGCTCGGCATACGTCTCTTCATGGGCTCAATCTGTCAGAGATTTGCCTAATCGCTTTTCCTCACTTTCACAACGTATTCAAGATCTGGTGGAAAACGATTCCACATCCTCTTCACTTGGCTTCGACATTCATTCAGCTGTCAAGTCCTTGCCTCCAATTAGATTAGGAGACGATGAAACACCGAGGCCTCAATCATTGTCAACTCTTTCAGCTACAAAGGGTAAGCTTCAGCACAATCTAAGCTCAGAAATTGGCCTCTTGAGTGCAGCTCATTGTCTGTCTTCTGCACCTCATAGAAGGGATGCTGCAAGATTACGTTCTGCTCAAGGTAGGGGGTCTGGGGCTTGATTAGAGGCCTTACCATCCTCAGATAAGTACGCACTTATCGCAAAGGATTTCCATCTAGCGTTCTATCTGAGGCTCGGTCTACCACTGCCTTTTAAGTCATGCATAAACAAATGTGAATGTGGAGTAGAATTGGATGGAACTGGGTATCATCTTCTCACCTGCAAGTTTGGGGGAGGACCAGTCTGGCAACACGATTCTGTAGTGTCAGGATGGTGCAGTTGTTTGAACGAGCTCCAACTGCACCATCGCAAGGAGCCAAGAGATCAATATACAGAATCTGAGAATCGCCCCGATATTTTAATGTACAATGAAACAAGTACAGAGTTGGACGTGAGCATGGCTCACCCTTGGAGCAAAGACATTCTAAATAGGGCATCTAAAGAGGCAGGCTATGCAGCTGAGAGGCGTGCGATGAGAAAGAAAAGCAAATACGAAGCTCTGTCTGTTCAGGACGGCACAACACCTAACTTAGTTCCTCTGGTCTTTGAGCACTTTGGGTTCTGGGGACAGGAGACTGATAACTTCCTGAACTCACCCTCAAAGAAATCAAGGAATTCGGAAGGCAGGAGTACTGAAGCCGACTTCAGGACGAGATGGCGTAGACATTTTTCTATAATTATCCAGAGATGTAATGCTAGAGTTATATTAAAGAAGATAAGTAGAGTGCACATAGGTAAGATAGATGATTTTTTCTTTGATATAGGCATTCAACATTATGTTCATTAGGATAATACTGTAGCTATGACTTCAGACATTTCAGTAGTTTTTGCTAATGCTTAGGATACTTTACTTCTGCGATTAACTGTTACATTTACAGTTTGGGAGAGAATAAAACAATCTGTCTGTCTGTCTGTCTGTGTGTCCGTCTGTTGGAGCGTTTCTCAAAAACGGCGAGTCCGATCTCGGCCAAATTTGGCTCGCGAAAGTCAAATTCATTCGGGTCGAAAGTGAGACTGGAGTCGTCTTCCTGACTTTTCCCACAACGACGCCATTTCCCGCCGATCGCACTCGCTTCCGCTCGCGCGCGAATATCTCCGGAACGGCGCATCGTATCTCCACCGAATTCAGACTGCCCGTTCCCTACGTCGGACGGTACGCGCTGAGCGTGTCGTTCATTGCGAGCGACGCTGGGAAACGGAAGATATTTTTGCTGGTATCCGGGTCTTAAAAATACGCCCACAGTCGTTTGCCAGTCTACGACCGTCGAAGAGCTGCCGTGTTTGATGCACCTGTTCCCCGAAACGCCAGCAACGTCTTCGAAGAGACGACGTTCAGCGGAAACGTCGAAATGGCGAGAGTCGGTACGAGTCGTAACTTCGTTAGATACGGAGCTGCCGTGTCTAGTGCACCTGTTCCCCGAAACGCCAGCAACGTCTTCAAAGAGACGACGTTCAGCGGGACTGTCGAAATGACGAGAGTCGGTACGAGTCGTGACTTCGTTAGATACGAGGAACGGATTATCCGGGTGAGTACTGGGATTGTCTAACTGCACGTGACTTCATTTCCGACAGCGCAATATCCGGGAGTGCTATACTATTGCAAGTGTATACGCGACATTTTATTCACTGCAATCATTCATAGCCAACATCACCTATGATACCATCAAACGCATTTTTAGATACTTTCTGCTATAATCTCTACTTATAAATGCGACCTGTCTCTCCTCTACTTCCGTGTTGTATTGGCTCTACGACAAAAGTGTGTGTCAACTGCGGCGCTATGAAGTGGAAAGGAGAAGCACCTGGCATGTGTTGTCCCCCGGGCGAAGCCGGCATTGGAGCTTGTATAAGATAATAGTCCTCTGGCCGACGACAGGACGAACGTACGATTGTACTGTATTTATACTCGATTGGCGCAGATGCAAATGAAGCTATTTTGACAATTAGACGAGACGTGGTGTCATCATACGGACCACTAGACGAATGTGATATTATCTTATGGCTCCACCTCGTAGTGTAATATCTAAGCGATATATGGTGTGAGGAAGTGAACGTGAGCTCTACAAATTAATGGCGATAAAAATGAAGGAAACAGAGTTGGACACTCCAGGATCCCGCCTCTAACGCTCTAGCGCGTCTGACCTCCGAGTGTTTGTATTTCTTGCGTAGCCGATTCATACGCTTGTGCCATTTGAATTATGAGATCTAAAGACAAATCCGCTTCGGCTAAAATCTTTTGTTGGATTGCCGAATGGTACAGTCCACAAACGAGTTGGCCGTGTTGAGGTAATCCTTAAACTCACATTTCCGCGCTAGGCGGCGATCGAAGCTCTACAACATTCGACGCAATTAATCGTCTTTCCCTCTTTCTGGTTACTTTTGTACAACTTGTAGCGTTTCCCTATCACAATCGTTTTTGGCTCCATTTGTGTCCCTCGTCAACTTGACTTGAGCTGGCTGAAAGCTTCCGCAATTTCCTCCCCCGTAGGAGGGCTAAACTAGTTGTACGGTATCCGTAGGCGCCTCTCGTTCGTGAGTAACACGTCCAACGGAGTATTCAGACCACTGAAACGCCGAGTCCTAGCTATACAATACGTATTTTTTGAAACCCTGGCTGTCATGGAAGTAAACATGCAAACTTTCTAGTAGTTTAGATTACGTATATAGTCCTGGTATAGGTAGTCGTCGTTTTGCGATCGTGATCAAGACAATTGAAATGTACAGTCTAGGTATGCACTCAGTTCCGTTGTAACGACAGTGGTATGGTAGTTACTGACATAGAAATTGATATCAGCAAACATTGACTATCAACAGTGTTAGATGCAGCATGGTGTAGTAAAGGATTGATTGTAGTATGAGACGTGTGAATAGTTGACTGTAGGTGGCATTCGGCTAATAAAGTGTTTCTTGGTTGTCAATTACACACAACCCATAAAATACAGTGTTAGATACAGCACAGTGTAGTAATGGATTGATTGTATGGGACGTGTGAATAGTTGACTGCAGATGGCATTCAACTCCTGAAGGTGTTTCTTGGTTGTCAAGTACACATAGTCCCTAGGTACAATACAAAAGGATGGGGCGACGCAACATCATGGAGCATTTTCTCCGTCGTTTGGTCACTTAAACGAATCATTCTTAGACTCATCTGTAGTCGGACACAGACGATTTTTAAGGTAGGTCCTATCATAAAACGTGGTCGTGGAGAGGAGAAATTTGAGATTTGTGTGTACACACACACACACACACACACCAAAAGCTCGATGGAGACCCATATAGGACCACGCCTATTTCTATTGTGCGACCCGGATTAGAAGCCTCGCTACGCTCGGCAATAAATATCGCACCATCCTCTCTGTCACAACCACTTTCAATACTATCATCAACCTCTACACTGTCTTTTACATCGCCTGAAATGACATCATACAGACATTACTGATTTTACGTTCAACACTGATTCGACATTTTGACGCCACCTTTCCAGCTTATTCTGTGTCTTAACAAACCTAGTCTAATTAACTATTCGTTGCTTTCAAGGTTGAGTTTGTCTTTGATTTTTGATTCAATCCTAGATGTTTGAGATCTTTCAATAGTGATCAAGTGTTCTGTAAGCGGCCAGAAGCTGAGATATGGGTCGATGTTATGATGAGAGATTTGAAGAAATGTAAGATCAACAAAGAATGGATGCACATTACCCAACATCGTGCTAAGTGGAGATCCATAGTAGACGATGTAGTTAGAGTTGAATGAGTAAGCTGAAGAAATGGAGAAGAGGGGAAAAGATAAGAGGGAGGAAAGCATTTGAGGGGAAGCAAGTATCAGGTAGATCAGACCGACCTACAGTGTACTCAACATGGTTGCCCTTTCACTGCGCAAAACAAGGCAGGTCTTGTCAATCACGAACGACAGAAACATGGAGCAGCTGCTCGAGAGATCGATCCTCTTTTGTGGTCATTGCTACCAAAACTTTAAACACAGCCAACGTCATAGAAATCATACCAAGTTCTGCAATCAAAATCCGAACAGAGTCCAGAGGTTACGTTGGGGACAATAAAGTCATGAGAAGTGAGTGATCTAGCAATGTGGCCTGTACCACTTAAGGCAGAACATGGATGGGTGTTGTGTGTGTGTGTGTGTGTGTGTGTGTGTGTGTGTGTGTGTGTGTGTGTGTGTGTGTGTGTGTGTGTGTGTGTGTAGTGTGTCTGCATGTGCATATGTGTAAAGAATATCTCCAAACGGCAAGTCGCATGAAGCTCCACCAAATCTTCTTGATCCAATAGCAATAGATAATGAAGACGTGGTTATCCTCCAGAGTATTATTGGAAACGAGGCGATTTCTTGCTGATTGAACCCGCTTAGCTCCTAGCTCTCACGCTCACATTTCTCTAGAACGGTCCATTGAATGTTCACTAAATCTAAAATGCTCATTTCTGACCTCGACGGTACACACGGAGAGAGTCGCTTATTACCAACGACGTCGATAAAATCAAGGTGATTTTTCGCTAAATGCTATACCCGGGTCCTTAATGAAAGGAGACCTACACACTACTATAGGGCTGTGATGGTCAAATTTTTGAAAATTCTTTTTACTACAAAAAATAGTCAAAGTCTTTGAACTTGAAGCATGCCAAGTTTCAAAAATTGAAACGTAAAAAAACTGCACCAAATCTGGAATCCAGAGTTTGCCATTTTATTCTCTTGAACGATTTCGGCTAACAGAATGCACATTAGTATTGTATTGTACACATAACTTGTACACATAATTTGTTTGTACACGCAACAGTCTACAATCTCTCACGATTCCAACGCTAATGAAGGTTCACGGAAAGGTCGGTCCCTCTGATGGGGCCCTTCCTTTCTAAGCCCAGATTTATAGTTTATTGTTTTCGGCGTGACTTATGCAGCAGGGCACGTGTCGTCTTCAACAGTCAGCTACATTACAACGAGTAAAACAGTCAAAATGGAAAGCACTAAAAGTGCAAACCCCCGGCCGGTACGCACCTTGAAGTTAATTAGTCGCGCTATGACAGAATGGTTTAGACAATACCAATTAACCGCGACGCATAGCGAATGTCTAGAGCAAATACAAAAATCAGCTTTCAGTTAGATAGGTACAAAAGAAGCAGCACTGATTTTCGGTCAACAAAACACGGTTTCAAGCACCTACAATGTTTTGAGCTTTCAGAACATGACACTATTGATGGAACAAGCATAATGTTACAACCCTTTTGCTCTTTAGACGTCTAGTTCTTTCTGCAACTGCTCTAGGCGTCTGATTGTTTGTGCAGCTTTTGAAGTCGTAATGAGCCACTATGGGCGGTTTTAGTCGTGGCATGGGTAACACCAAAGCCAAAACAAAATTAGATGTGGGAAAGCATGACCGTTACAAAAGTAGCTAGATTAGGCGTTGTTTCTAAGTGCTAAACTCTCACGTACAACAAAAGAAACAGCTCGCCACCGATTTTCCAGCTCACAATAATCTAAACGTCTGGTTGTTTGTATAGCTTCTCTAGACCTTTGTGAAGCTTCTCTAGACATCTGGTTGTTGTCGTAATATGGGAAAACATGCACGTTTCAATAGTAGATCAGGTTGTTCGAAGTACTCACTGGAACAAGCCAAATGTTACAAGTCGAGTAGCGCCTTACGTGATAAATTAACGCGCGTGATCATTGTTCTGTTTGTTGGTGGGCAAGTTACAAATGTAGAGCAAAACAAGCAGATCACCACCGATTTTCCAGCTCACACGAATGTAGACGTCTGGTTGTTTCTGCAGCTTCTCTAGACGTCTGGTAGTTGTCATAATGGGGGAAAACATGCATGTTACAAATGGAGTTGTTTCGAAGTGCTGGAACAAGCCAAATGTTACAAGTCGAAGAGCCTCGACGCTAGGCCGGCTGACAATCTTCGCCTTACGTGATGAAGTAACGGGCGTGATCATTGTTCTGTTTGTTGGTGGAAAACCTAGGTTACAAATGTAGAGCAAAACAAGCAGATCACCACCGATTTTCCAGCTCACAAGAATGTAAAAGTCTCGTTCTTTGTGCAGCTTCTCTAGGCGTCTTGTTGTCTGTGCCGCTTCTCTAGCTAGACGTCGTCTACTGTGCACTGTACCGTATTTACACAGCTATCCGTCTAACCGCAATTTTGGTTGTAGTAATGAGGTGACCCCAGAGCCAAAACAAAACATCAATGTGTGGGAAAACATGCACGGGCACATGTAGATTACTAGGCGTCTGTTCGCTCTGACTTTGGATACCGTAAAAGAAATGAATAGAGACGCACTAGCGTACTTACAGGTCAGTCGAGCCGCTTCGTCCGACAAACAGACGCTGTCATGGACAATGCACGTTCCCCTTCGCAAATTCCCGTCAAGCGCCAAATTTCTGTTGAAGACGACACTAGTGATCTTTGCAACAACTCCACGGCCGCTCAGCCACGCACACCGAAAATTCAAGCTGGCAGACTGCAGAAACACTGTGGAACAAGCAAAATGTTACAAGTAAGGTACAGCTACAACACCCTCGCTCCTGGTTGTTGTTGGGGAAACATACACGTACAAATGTAAGCTATAGGCGTTGTTTCTATGTGCTAAACCCTTAAAGCGAAGGAATAAACACCACGTACAGGACGGACGCCCGATGGCCGAATTCTCGTTAGCAGCTACCAAAGAAAGAGAGGTGGAGCTTCATGATGACATCACGTACGTCGGTAATGACACCACTTCTCGTCTATTGGTCGGAATAGCTTATTTGCATCTGTGCTAACCAACTATATATACTGTCAGTCGTTCGGTCATCGAACGACTACTATACTCGAGCCCGGAAATCCAGGCCTCGGGTAATGACTCTGGATGAGAACCAACTTACCTTCACTATCGCCGTCAAGTTATCAGTATGTATTATAAAAGTTGCCGTCAACCGTCGAAGACGTTCTTACACGTTTCTCTGATGGTTTCCATGCACGAAAAAATTACGATTTCCTTTCTCTCAGCAACAAGAGAACTCTGCCTCCGTAGGAAAACTTTCACTTCCCTTGTTCTCAATATGGCCGTTGTCGTCAACGTCGCTTCTTCTAAACTCAAATTCGTGACGATGGAACGCAACACAAGCAAAAAAATCGGCATTTGCGCTTATTTCCGGTAGTTGAATTCAACCATCGAAGCAGCATCCCGTAGACTCCTTTTCTACGATTTGGGCGTTTTCGCTATATTTTTTTTACATTTCTAGCGTTGGTGTGTACTCTGGAAAGATATCCGACTGACTATTCATCAGTCTTTTGCGTTTCTACAAATTTCCCAAATTCTAGTTGTCAACGCAGAATGGTCATTTTTATTTTGAATTTCTTCGTTTTCGTTGCCAAGGAGACGTGGTGGTTGCAGAAAAATGAAGTTTGAACATTCATCATGGCAATGATCGACTGAATAGACTACAGACCAAGTTTCAGGTCAGTAAAAGATCTCCTTGCATTTTGGCAGATTTTTTACAACTATTGCAATAACGGTAGCATGTATGTCCCTGGAATACGGCTACGTAAACTTTCTTTGTCTGTGTGTATATGTGTCCACTAGCTACCACGTTCGCCACACGTGTTCCGTGCAACGACAGCAACGTCTTTGAAGTGACGACGCGACGTCTAACGGGAATGTCGAAATCGTACACATATCGAAAATCTATCCCGAACTTTGAGTCGTTTAGCCCAATATCCGGGAGTTAGGAGTATATCCAGAAGTTAGTAGTACTAAAGGTCATCAAGGAAGATATTCCTATGACTAGTACTGTTCACTCGAAGTCTTTCCCATGCATTAGACCATGCATGCAGTGCTGCATGCGGTTATGTTTTTGCAATTAAATTTTACTGCACTACGACATATTCGCTATCAACGCATTACTGACTAATGCAGAACTCACTACATGCAGATGGAACAATGAATGCAACTCAGGAAACTACAACACTGCCAGCTCATCCGTGTATGGTCGTGACCGTGTGTACTTACTGCATACCCATCCATAACAATAGCGTTCTAACCTAATTTTTCTGTAAGTCACTTCTATTTAGTTTGAGGCAGTATTACAACAGGCGCACTCGTTAGCGTATTAATAAGTCTAAATCTCGGTCTTTATATCAATTACTTCAATAAGGCGGGAGAACACAGTATATAGTCCTGAAACTACATTAAACGACAGCTAAAAAAAAGATTTCTTCTTGAGTTGCCTAGATCGTACTGGTGCCTTACAAACTGGGCATTTCTTTGCAACCTGCAAACAACAACTGCATGTTAATTAACAATCACGGCCACGAATGCAAATACAGTTAAAGTACTTTCAGTGAACTTTTCCAACAAACAAAGCAGCAAAGATGTCCACAAGGACTTTCAAAAGGTGAACGTAATTTTCCATTACAAATCATGCAAAACCGGCCTAAAAATATGTCAAACAATTCACAATTCAATAAAAAAAACAGTGACCAATGACAAGCACACAACAAATTAGATCTATCATGCAACAAAACTGCGATCACTGACTCTGACGGCCAAAACGAGATTGCGACAACTTGCCAGCACAATTATTGTGTAATTACCTTATCAATAGAACATGCATGCATATTGAAAAAGGTCATAAAAATGGAGATTATATAGTTGTATACATAGTTCTTTATAATTAAGCAAAAATACATAAGGTAAGCATTACTACTGCATGACATAGTAATACTGTACGCAAACGATTCTAGTTTCAGCAGGTAGCTAAGTGTCAAATAAATTTATCATTTTTACACAGGCTTCGATATGTACGTATAGACAGCTTATTCTTCATCCCCTCTCCCACAACCTTGCTTGAAACAATTACATGATATGAGAACATGCACAGATGTCCGAGATTCTGCGCCATGAAAAGTCGTTTGCAAAACTCCTATACAAACAGCGCCGCTTTGAGAATTTCCATTGCATTATAAAAAGGTTAATGCCCACAGCAGAAGTAATCAGAGCGGACAGCAACGTTGAGAATACCAACTACTAGAGTAATCAGGCCTATATATCAGGGGTGAGTCGGAGTGCTTGCCATATTCTGCTGCTCGTGCAAGTCGTCTGGAGTAGCATTTTCAAATTAATGACAAATTAGGGCTCTTACTGTCGGAAAAATTCACAACGTTCAAAAAGTTTGGAAGGTCCTTGGTGTGGTAGCATAAATGACGATACGGGTTTTTTAGACGGGCATGCGCGAGAGACTAGCGTAGTGTGGCACTGAAATAGAACTGTCTGACGAGACACTACATTGGCGTAGTCGGCAGGATACAAAAAGGCAAGACGATGGCAACAAAACAAGTGGAAAAACATGCCAAAGAATTTGAACTGTGACTAGAAGACGTCAATTACTATCTAGCTATCTGTGAAGTGACCGACCAGGAGGAGAAGAAGAGGCTATTCATGAATCTAGCTGGGTTGACCTGAGACGGATGGAGGAAGGGTTGGTCGTTCCGGCACCGCAAATCCGGCACCGCAAAACCGGGAAGATGGCAATCCCGGCGATTCGTATTGGGTTTGACAGATGCAGTGCTCGCTCATTTTCGGCCGATAGTCAACACGATGTCTGAAAGGTACAAGTTCCGACAGCTCAGACAATTGGAATACGAGTCTATCACCGCCTTTATAGGCCGTCTACGATCTAAGGTAGAGCTTTGTGAGTTCGGTTCTAATAAAGTAGATACTGTTGTCAATGGACAGGTGAGGGATCAGTTAATTGTTGGGTTGCGGGCAGCAGAAATTCGCAAGGAGTAGTCGAAAGTTATCGATCGCTGTATAGCGGCTGCCTCCGTGGTAATGCTTCTGGCAAGATCTCTGGTAACACTGGAGCTCCCGGAATTGTTGCGAGAGGTGGTATAATTGCGAATATATGGACGATGCCGGCTTGTGTTGCCAGAGCCTTTTGCCCCTCTTGTAATTTTGCTACCAATCTACCTTGCTGTCTGTCCGACTCTGCTTTGACGGGTCGTTGTAAAGGTTGAACCACATCTTCCTGAAAACGCTGTTTGCCGATTTTTTGGTTGTTGATGCGCTTCTTGAGAATCTCCCTTTCTTGAGAAATTTCTCGATCAACGCTTTACGATCGTGCATGCTCTTTACTTGCGCAAATGCCATACTATACTATAGGGTTACATAAAATGTAGTGACAGTAACAATTGTAGTTACAGTATCTACAGTATTTCCCGCGCAATTATCCGGTTGGAGCAACCACTCATCCGACTAAGTCAACCAATTATCCGGTCGGGGCAACCAATTATCCGACTCAGCCAATCAATTATCCGATTGAGGCAACCAATTATCCGATCTCAACTGTACTCGCAAATGAGACTCTCATCTTGCGTCGCTGGGAAGTTGTTCAGTGCTTTGGGTCACAGTCAAAATTCTCTCTGATCCAGATTGATAGCATCGTGGGAAACGCTAGGACAAGCTATTACACACGTGAATGTGATCCAGCTGCAGCGCCACAACCGAACAGCTCTGCCGTCTTTCTTTCGCATCGACCTCATTGACTCGAGACCAAAAGACCACTGCACCACCGACGCTCTCGGCTTCGCGTCGTTATCCGATTCTCAGAATCTGAAACAAATTCACAATCGCCTAGCGATCGAGCTGGAGAATCTACAACTATCTAATTTTAGTACTGTACACGTAACACGTACTTTATCAGCGTGTGTTTGACTAACGTGGTCGATAATTCTGCTAAGTTCTACAGTACATATCCTCTCTAATCTTGCTTACATGTGCAGCTTTAGCCGTGAGTACATGCTAGCTACAAAGCGCGTTGAGGCATAAAGCACCCGTTACATCCTCTCGGATCTAGTGCGTCAAGACACGAATCTAGCAGAAGTTGCCGTCTTGCTGTGACAAGTACAGTAACTAGTTATTGTAGTTACAGTAACCAGTTATTGACGTAAAGGACTTTGAGTTGGTTTTGGTAGTTCTAAAATGTGAGTATGATTTTACCTTTTTCAGGCATCTCCACTCGGATAGCTCGTCGTCCAATACCTTGGCAGTCGGGTTTGTGTTGTACGAGGTCTTGTCGCGTGTATCGGTGTAGACAGCGTTCGCAATAGAACATACGGCGAGTATCTTTGCTTTAATCGTTGAGTAAGCGGTTGAAGTTTTTGATCCAGGTGTAGTGTTGTTTGAGTCCTTTGCCAATAAGAAGGTTGATCCTGATGGGTGATTAAGACTTTGATAACCTGAGTGGATAGCCACCTTTGTCCTATCCGAAAACGTTCACAGCGAGTTTGGGGTTTGCTTCTCCATGAGATCGATCTGTTTGATGGGAGTCGGTTCTTGAATACCATTCCAACACAGTCCATCATCTATTTGCTGGGTGGATCGGTGCGGTCGCGTGCGGGAAAGAATGCCGAACGCAGAGCCCATCGTAAACAGCTGTCGTCTTTATTTTTAACGTTGACGACGGCCTTTCGTTTTGCACTTCTTTTGGAAGTGGGGGATAGGAGCCGCCGTGGATCGGTTAGTATCGTGCAACGTGGCGTTGAAATCGTGTGATGCCATCCACTTCCTTCGCTGGTGAACCGTTCCAGTGTTTCCATGCGTTGCAATCTTCTGTCCAACGATTTTGAGATCTCGTCGGTTGTAAGAAGAGGTTCCATTTTACTTCTAAGTGTGAGTTCATTCCATTTGTCGAGTCCTTCGGTTGTCTGTCTGTAAAGGCGAACTTCAAGAAGCAGTCGGAATTTCACACCGTTCAGTGATAGGGTTCTCTTCGACGAGATTGTGATGAATTTGTGAACGCGCATTTGCCAGAAAGGCTTGCGGATCGTGTTGATCTTCTGGCACATTCATCGGACAACCTCGGAGGAAATTACCTACAACGTGAGGCAAGCGTTTCCACACAGTTGGTGTGTGATTCACACGCGGAGTAAGTCTCACACGTGGAGCAGGAGTCAGAGTGGGTTTCACACGTGGAGCTGAAATGGGCTTCCTACGTGGAGCGGGGTGGGTTTCACACGTAGAGCTGGAATGGGCTACACACGTGGAGAGAGAGTGAGTGGGTTTCACACGTGCAGCTGAAGTTGGCTTCACCCGTGGATATGGAGCTGGGTTTCACACGTGGATATGGAGCTGGCTTCACACGTGGAGTGGTTACAACCACTGGTTGATCTGGGGTGAGCTTCACACGTGGAGTAGCAAGTGGAGTTGGTAAACCAGCTTGACCCTCAGATCGTTGTGTCATAAATAACTCAAATGACATTAATACTCTCACTATACAACTCAAGAGCTAGAAAAGAGTTCAATCGTTTCATCAACGCTTCCATCCTTGTATACTGTAGAACTCATTTCTCTAACGGGGCGGAATTTCTTGACACTTCAAGAGACTGCCACACGAACGTGCTTATATATAGGTTATACTAGTTGTCTAATAGAGTACAATTTGTTAGCGGTCCTGACAGAGAATATCACACAAACGTGCTTAGAGCTCACACTTCTATCACCTAGGATAGAATGACGCTATCTACGTGGTGCAATGCTTTTATAGTTGAACCTTGCACGTAATGAGCACGTGGAATTTCCCGCAGTTTTCCCCAGATTCCTCCAGTTTTGCCCATATTCCTCCAGAATTCCCTCAGTTTTCCCCAGGTTCTCCGGGATTTCCCCATGACCGATTTTGACCGGATCTAACCGCTTTTGACAGAACTTAACAGGTTTTGACTGGATTACTATGACGTCCTAAGATTTTGGTATACTTTGGTATATTCCCGGTAAACTTCCTGTTTACGTCTGGTAACAAAGCTTTGACTTCAGGTGTAATTTCCGGTGTATATCATGTTATAGCATACGTGCGCCCTATTAGACAAATGACTTCCATAGATATAGCTGGTATAGCAGATGATCGCCCTATTAGACAAATGACTTCCATAGATACACCAGTGTGTATATACCATCGAGCACACAATATTATGTCTAATAGGAGTTTGCGTCTCGAGCGCCGAGTGGGGGTGCGCCTCCCCCCCGACGAGGGAAGAAACTAGATACCAATGTAATCCATACCTTAGACTCACGGACGGGAGACAGTCGGTGGAGGAGTGAAAGAGATGGGGTAGGAAAAGTTATTTGTATTGGAGAGATACTAGTGAAATACTAGAACACGAAAAATAGGAATTTGTATTGGAGAGATACTAGTGAAATACTAGACCACGAAAAATAGAAATTTGTATTGGAGAGATCAAAGTGGTCCAAAACCGGTACTCTATATACTACTATCATGCACATCTTTCTTAACTTAATTAAGTGCGCTGAATGAGTTAGTTGGCAGTCTAGTTTGCTCAGACTAGAATATTTATACACCGGCCGGTACTACTAGTCTGTCTGCAACGGGCTGAGACACATAACATACGACTAATCTCATATACTGGGAGAAGCACAGACATTTTAGATGTAAAATGTAACGTGGCAGACATACCTCTCTGTGTTTGCATGCGTGCAGGAATTGCAGGAGCAACACTGCAATGGCTGGAACCGACAGATATCACAGGAGACAGGCTACAAACAGGCTCTGCTGAATCTGTCGATTTACACATCTCGACTTCACCATCTCTTGCTGCTATGGTCCCTCGCCCATCACCATTCATGTTATGTTCGCCAGTTTCTGTGTCAATGACTTCAGTAACAGCAGCGGATGCACCAGCAACAGGAGCACGCGAGCAGATATCGTCAGCCGAAAGCTTGGCTAGTAATAGCAGAAAAGAGACGTTAATTAAACATACCGTCATGAACAAATGATTTCATTTATTAATAAAAAAAACTTCTCTTAAGCAAAGATACAACAGAAAATATAAATATGAGAGACGTCCGCACTGACAACATTCTTCGTGCAGTTTGAAAAGAAATGACATACACGTGTTAAATGATTACAATAATTATAATAATAATAATAATAATAATAATAATAATAGGCTTAGTGGTTAGCGACAATGGCTACCACTCCATGGTTTGAGGGTTCAAACCCCAGTGACGACAGTAAATTGTGAAACTTGTCTGTCTTTCTTTCTCATGTTTCTCTAGCTTTATCCATGAGACTATGACTCGTTTCAGTCGTTGGGGAGTTTCTGTGGTCTGGCGAACGGTCTGTTGACGATGACGTCCAGTGCTTTCCTGGTGGTCGTTGATATCCACTAGGCGTGCTGTATCGAGTACGCGGTCACCGTAATGCCTGCAATCTATATCGAATTGGCTAGTCATTGATCGCCGTATGGACTACACGGAAACATGTACCCAGCTGGGCTCACCTGCCGGGTTGGTGGGCGCCCAGATGGGGGCAAAGACCCCACTTGCCCATTATGGAGGGGCATAACGACACATCTCATTTCTCTTATCCGTATGTGTATAAGTTAAAAGATGTAGAGTAAAAGCAAACCTTCTAAACCATCTTCGTCTCCTATTAAACTGCCAAATAATTGCTTGTGACTTGGTCTGAGAAACTTTCGAATTCCTAATACAGAAACACTCACTCTAGCAATGCAAACATTAGACACATACAAATGTTTACCATTTGCCACAATACTACGTACGTCTTAGTCTAGCAGAGCAATGCACAAACTTGAAAGTCTAAGTTTATAAATTATTAATGTTAATTTAATAAGATGCATTACATTGTGTGCTGTTCAAGTGATAATAACGACTTCTGCATAATACTATAAGTCTATTCTGCACCTTCCCCTTAAACTCACTATTCAGACATAAATAATTTCAATTCTTGACAGCCTGTTCAACTCAGTTCAACTACCACTTTCAACAAAGACACTGTTAACCAGTTTCTCTACACAGCTACACTTTGTTTATTAAGTTAATGAACTACCGACATTTGCGATAACCTGGCAATATGGTTAGTACACAATGCAGTGCTCTATCCTCGCAATTGCTCTACTCAAACTACTGAGCTTTTTTACTGGACGAGTAATTTCGTTAAGTTAAGATGACACGAGCAATTAACAATCATATGGCTGTCCTCACTCGTACTCCATCTTCGGCTCATCTAGGGCTTCGTTGGCAAAAACAACGTTTTCATAATAGACTAAATGGCGCTCTCTTTGTTCATGCTATTTTCGAAACATTTCCCAAGCACCCAGTACATGCACTGTTTACATACATTGCATTGCACAAACTCAAGTCGCTAATGTACGTTTACGCAGCATGTATTGATTTAATACCGATACCATGCACAAGTTGTCTGTGTTCTGGCAGCTGACGAAACACATCCTGAAGACCATCAGCAAGTGAAACGATGTTGCCTTCCTTTAAAACAAAACGAGTCAAGTTACCACGTAACAGTGTACAATTACTCTAAACTTTAGCTCCGTACTTTTTGATATGATGCCACCAATGCTTTGAAAGTACGAAAAGATGACAAACAGAGTACGCTTCTAACCTGTAATTTATGTGCAGTCATAACTGACAGCAAAAGACAGTTATGAACGTTTGGGCAAACTAACTTGTTCTAAGTAGGCATGAGCATCGACTACTTTCTGTTTATCCCTTTTACTTCTTCCTGGTGTTTGA
>NC_085088.1:7977984-7992984 GCF_963422355.1 Corticium candelabrum | reverse complement strand
CTGAACGTCATCGTCAACGAACCGTTCGCCAGACCACAGAAACTCCCCAATGACTGAAACGAGTCGTAGTCTCATGGATAAAGCTAGAGAAACATGAGAGAGAAAGACAGACAAGTTTCATAATTTACTGTTGTCACTGGGGTTTGAACCCCCAAAACATGGAGTGGTGGCCATTGTCGCTAACCACTGAGCCACGCCGGTGACTTAATATTATGTGTCGTGCTCAACCAGATCAGTCTGGTTTGTAAAGTCAATTACAAGTACCGGAAGCAAACCCTGCTTCAAAAGAACTTAGACCATCACGGCTGTCTAGAAAGAAGACATGACTGTACGAAGGATCTGAGTAGATCCCAAATTATGTGTCGCTATGCCCCTCTATTATGGGCAAGTGAGGTCTTTACCCTCATCTGGGTGCCCACCAACCTGGTAGGTGAGCCAAGCAGGGTACATGTTTCTGTGTGGTCCACATGAAGATCAATGACTAGCCAATTCGATATAGATTGCATGCATTACGGTGACCGCAAACATCGGGACAGCATGCCTAGTGGGTATAAATGACCACCAGGAAAGCACTGATATGTTGTGCTCAACCAGATCAGTCTGGTTTGTAAGTCTATTATAAGTACTACAGTGAAACCTGTACCAGTGACCACCTTCTCTCAGAGAACACCCGGCTTTAGCGACCGCATCTGCCTGGCACGGAACGTTGTCCCATACAACAGCTACTGTACTAAACGACCACCTGCCCAACGTGACCAATGACCGCTAATCCAAAGGCCCTACAGCAATTAACACCTCTTCTAAGCGACTACAATGTACCTTTTCATCTTGATTACACATTCCAACACGGCTGTCACCTCTCAGAGGTGTTGCCAACACACGTGCGATCATGTGAAGAATTTGGAGACAAGTGGGAAAAAGACCTCCTACATCAAGCAAAGAGGCGGTGTAAGGATCGAGACAGAGAGGATGTCGTTGACGCTGGACAACATGGCATTGACACAAGTGACACTGAAGATGATGATGATTATGATCCAACTCAAATTTGAGTTCAAACCTACAAACAAGCCGTAGAGCTTGTGGACGACCTATTCCAGTTTTCACTCATCAAAAATGATCATATTTGGTTGCAAAGCTGGAAAGTGTGGTGCAGAAGATTTTGGAAGCCAGACAGCAGCAAACTATATCCAGTTTCTTTTCCCTGTCACAGTAGCTAGGTTTGATTAGAACAGTCTGTAACCACATGGACGAAATATGTACATTGCACAAAACAGAAAACGAGACGTTTAGCACTTTGTAAGTTCCGTGTCGTGGTGGTCTGGCATGCAGGGCTATAGGTGTGTGGAAGCGTGAGGCTTCCTCTACTAAGCGACCACCTGTCCTAAGCAACCAATACTACTGGGTCCCACAGGTGGTCGCTTAGTACAGGTTTCACTGTAGAAGCAAACTCTGCTTCAGAAGTACTTAGACCACCACGGCTGTCTAGAAAGAAGACATGACTTTACGAAGGATCTGAGTAGATCCCAGAAGCACTGTTTTCTGTAAATGCTGCAGGTTGTGATGACCTGGAATAATGTACAGCCACTATGCAATACCTGCGTGCACTACTGTGCCCAACGCTCCCAAGACCACCAGAACCACCAGTGTTCAACAACGCCACATGTGGCTTATCTCCACTCACAAGTTGCTGCACTTCGCCAACTTCTCAGCATGTTTCCTGCCAATGTTGCCATCAGCAGGACAGCTGATGTCAATAAGAAGACAAGAGTTTGTCTTCTTATTTCTGAGACAGATGTCTGGATGATTGGCTTTGATCTTCCTGGCAGTGGGGATGGTGGTATCCCACATCATAGTAATGTCATCAGTCTCCACAAGCCTATCAGGATGACGCCGGTACCATCTGCTCTTCACTGGAACCCCAAAAGGACGACAAATGTCCCAGTGGATAATGGCAGACACCTGATTGCATCAATCAGTGTAGTCTATCAGTGCCAAGGCATTACAGCCTGCTACAATGTGGTCAACCATTTTCAGGCCTACACTGTACAAGCGCCTAGCGGGACTGACATCTCGGTGCAGAACGCTGTACTCATAATAATGAGTCTGAAGAGCTTAGTCTTAAGCAGCAACAACCAGTCCCTCGGTTGCAGCAAGAAGATTCAATGACTTCAGCCATCTGCAGGTCTCTTTCATGTCCACAGGTGGTTTATCAGCAAGATGGCAATACTGACCGTGCGTAGGACTTCTGTGCAGAACTGTTTCACATCTGTCTAAGGTGCTCAAAGACACCATCAGACAGGATGGTCCCAGATCCACGCAGGCTCTGACTTGCTGTACTTAGAGAGACTCCCCTGCAGTTGTGCAGTAAACTGACAGGACATGCGTCGAATCGAATGAGAGGAACTCCTAGCATCACACTCCTGTACCATTACCATAAAGAGATTAGAGCTGCTACAAAGGTAACAGTCCAGCCCCACAATAAAAGACTGATACTTCGACTCGATCTGGTGTAACCCTCGACCGCCCTCCGCGCACAAAGCGTACAGCCAGTCAATGCCTGCTGCAAGATGCCGGACAACGTGCATAGAGAGAAGGTTCGTGGTCCGTTGATCAAGCTGCTGCAGGTCCATGTTCCTCCAATAAATGACACCAAAACCGTGATTGACAACCGACAGTGCAAACACGTTAATGGCCAGAATCTTGTTCCGACCATGCAATTCAGTCCAGAGAACCATCTTAACTCTGCAAAGTCTCACAATGAAGCGTCTCCCGCATAGTGCTGTGTTGGATACGGTTACTTTCGTCCACACCCAAATACATGTAGACTTCACCCAGTTCCAGACAGTTGATCGTATTCATTTTCCTACCGTCACAACAGAATTGTGTCCAGAGAGCTTGCCTTTGACAAAGTGTGCATCTGCACACTTTTTCAGACCAAACTTCATCCGGATGTCATTAGAGAAGGTACAAACCGTGTGCAACCACCATTTCAGCTGATCAAGTGTTCTGCCATATAGCTTTACATCATCCATGTAAAGTAGATGACTGACAAGCTGACGTTTGGCAGCCTCACCACGCCCAGTACTCATTTAATAGCCATAACCAGTTCTGCATAACTCCACAATAAGGATTAAGAGCAATACAGAAGAGAAGATAAGATAGCGAATCACCTTGGAAAATACCTTGCCTGATCCGCATGAGCCTTGTCTTGATGGCACAGTTCCCGTAGGAAAGTACCAATGACGTCTTCCAACTCTTCATCACACGTGACAGGAATCTGCACAAGACTGGACTAATCTTATGCAGCTGAAGACATCGGGGTAACCAGCTGTGTGGCACGCTGTCATAGGCTTTCGGGTAGCTAGTCCACCCAAGCGATGCTCAAGCTCGTGTGCCTGGTCTTACAGTCCTCGGTAACCAGTTTGTTAATTAACAGCTAATCCTTTGCACCACATAAACCTGCTGACAACCCTTCTGCTCCGATGCCATAAAGGCTTCACTGAACCAAATGCCCTGCAATCCTCTGTCTGACGACTAAGGTGAGGGTCCTGTAGAAGACAGATAGACTCGTGATAGGCCGGTAATCCGTGGCTTGGTCAGTCTTGTCATTCTTAGGTATCAGGGTAGTTGTTCCCTGAGATAACCAGTCAGGCACAGAGTCCGGGTCCTGAAACAGGAGGTTATAGTTACGAGTCAAGTCATCTTGAAGAGACGTGATGTGCTTGACCCAGAAAGCGTAAACCTGACCTGGTCCAGGAGACTTCCAGTTCCCTATCCTCTTAAGTGACCCCATCGCCTGAGGTAGGTGGCCATTGCTGCTCAGCTGTCCGTTATGTCTCACCATCAATATGACGTCTCAGCAAGAAGGCGTCTAGACTCATGATGACACACTTCAGCTTCTAGCATATTACTCCAATATTGCTCAATCTCACACTCGAATGGTGGAGAAGTGATATGGATAGTCTGCTTACCCAATTCCCTGTAAACTGCCCAGCATCCCATTGAAACAAACCATCTGATAAAGTCTTTTAATAGTCTTCTTAGCCTCCCAGCAAGCTCACCTTTGGACTGCAGTTTCAGCTGATTTATGGTGATCTCAAAAGTCTCTGAACAAGGAACGCTCAACTGATGCCAGAGTAGTTAGAGCTCATGTAGCAAACAAATGCTTGATGAGCCCCTCCTAACTTTCCAAAACAGAGAAATTGCCTGCTGAAGTGCAAGAATCTCTGTACTGAGGCTATGTCTCCATGTCAGTGTTGACAGTTAGTTGACTTTGCCATCTTTGAGCACCGCATTTTGGATACTAGTGAAGCAGCAGTGTACACCAGGTAAATGATTTCACTCACATGATTGCATTAAGCATCAATAAGCTTCAGGGTCACGTGGTCACAGAGAGCCTTGGAAGCGTAGTTTCCCAAAGGAGAAATTTGGCTGACTTTCTGTAGCTCATCAAAAACTCCCGACAGAGTACAGGGTCTACAGCAGCATCACCATCAACTGAAAGACCGTCCTATGTCTGGAAGCAAACTGAACTGATTCGTGAAGTCAGAGTTTCCATCTTTTTCCAGCCGAGAAGCTATACTAGGATGTGTGGTCATCAGATCACAGTCCACCGAGTCACAAGGGGATGGTAATTCTTAGTAGCTCTGCACTAAACTAAATCCAAAGTGCCATCCATAGATGTGCAGTCTCTTGACAGAACAGTAACTGGCTGATCAAAAGATCCATTTCCCAAGTAATTAATAAACTGACGATCAGCTCGCATCATTAGCATCACAGGTTTCTCATCACATGCAACAGGTACCTTCCTAAATAAAGCTGTACTATGTGATAGAGTTGACATGCAAGGGCATATCCACTAAAACGTCAGCTGACAAGTCAGAAACCCCATCCAATGTCAACATGTCAACATCTGCACACCAGCACGAAAATCAGTTGTAACAAATAACAAATCTGAGATGGGTGATCCATCCTGTTGGCCTCGTGCTTGATCTCTTCCAACTCTGATTCATTCAGTTTTCCAGAAGTTAGGAGATCATATCGCTTCTGGTCTGCTAAACACTGTTCAAGACGTCAGTTAGAGAAGGACTCCATTCACACCACAGCCGATGCATGGGGTTTCTGAAGCCTCCTTCACACACCTTCACACACCTCCACCCGCAAGTCGCTGCATTTCGTCTACTTCTCACCCTGTTTCCTGGTGATGTTGCCATCAGCAGAACAGCTGATATCAATAAGAAGACAAGTGTTTGTCACCCTATTTCTGTAAGAGATGCCAGGACAATTGGCCATGATCTTCTCAGCAGTAGGAATGGTTGTATCCCACATCATAGTGATGTCGTCTGTCTCCACAAGCCTATCAGAAAGATGCCGGTACCATCTCCTCTTCACTGGAACCCCAAAATGACGACAAATGTCCCAGTGAATAGTGGAGGTCATCTTATTGTGTCGATCAGTGTAGTCCATCAGTGCCAAAGCACTACACCCTGCCACAATGTGGTCAACCGCTTCCAGGCCTACACTGCACAAGCGGGACTTACATTTCGATGCAGAATGTTCACTCATATTAACGAGTACAAAGAGCATGGTCTTGAGCAGTACCAACCAGTCCCTTGCCTGCAGCAGGAAGATTCGATGACATTAGCCATCTGTAGATCTCTTTCATGTCCACAGGTGTTCTCAGTAAGACAGTGATACTGACCGTGCATAGGTTTTCTGCCCCAGGACTGTACATGAAGAGAACCGCTGCCCATTCAGAAATGTTTTGCATCTGTCTGAGGTGCTTGCTTAAAGACACCATCACACTGGATGCTTCCACTTCCATGTAGGCTCTGTAATATGTTGTCCCTAGCTAGACTCCCTTGCAACTGTGCAGTAAACTGACGAGCCATGAGTTGGATCGAATGAGAGGACCTCCTAGCATCACACTCTTGTACCATTTGCATGAAGAAATCAGAGCTTCTACAAAAGTAACAGTCCAGCCCACAATACAACTCTGATAAATCGACTCAATCTGTTGTAACCCTCGACCCCCCCCCCCCCCCCCCGGGCATGAAGTGTACAACCAGTCAACGTCTGAGTATTATTATTATTATTACTATTATTATATTATTGCTATTACTATTTTTAAAATTATTATTACTATTATTGTGACTGATGGCCACCTAGTTCATGATTGTTGGCACCACCTGTGCATAATATGCCATGTAACCAATTCAAGAGAACCTGGGCAATCCAGTTGGCAGTATGTCTTCAGAAGGAGAACTCTGACATAATTAGTGACAAAAGTATCTGAATTGTTGGGGAAAAGTCAACTAAGCCAGCTAACATGCCAACTCCGCGGTTTTTTAGATTAGAATGTCATCAAAGCTGTCTGACAGGCTACTACAGCTTGGAACTCTGTATTGCAGTTAGATTTTGTTGTAATAGAAGTGCTTTTGACATCAATAAGATGGACTGGGTTGGCTAGTAATGATCCTAATGACACAGTAGTATGTATCTGATGTTGCATCACATCATGCTGCATTGTATGTAGAGCAAGTCTATTCAATATCTATTGTCGTTGTAATTATTGCTATTGTTTTAAAGAATTACACATAAATATCCTGGCACACTCAGTTAGAAAAAGTTAGTTACAAAGAGTGGAAAGCACACAAGCTTACTTTGCCCCGACAAATGGCGAAGAAAACAGCAGCGTTATGTTCAGGATCACAAATTTTCTCATAATATGCTTTCATAGTCTGAACAACACATCAAGATGCAACTCAGTTTTCCCACATCATGACAACAGGTTGTCTCACCTGAGTAAATTCACCTTTTCCTTTTGGTTCAATGAAGATCGGCTTTATGCTACTCAGCCTTGTCCATATGTAAGTTTCCTGCAATTAAGAGCTATTGACTTTACAGCACACTTGAAGTTGGTGACACCTGACCTGCCATGTCTTAACACAATGGTACATAAAACTGTAAGATGTAAAAAAGACGAGTAACCCCTGAGGAATAATTTGACTAAACCCAACTAAGAACATACACACATATAATAGCCATTAGAACAAATCCAACGAGCTGTAGCAACAGCAAGAAACTCACGAACTGCATCGCCTAAAGAGTTCACGTAACTTCGATCAAACCTGCAGCACATAAAGTAATGCAAACATCAGTAATACTTAGACAAAAGAACAACACAAATATCATAAAATGACATAAATTGATGTAGTTCACCTTGTACGATATGATGAGTTGAGTGTGACATTGCCTGGTCCAATTGGCAAAGTACCACACAACAATTGATGTTTCTCAATGACATGTGGATTCTCAATTGTAATAGGAAAAGGACTATAAAAGTTAGAAAGCATCAGCAAGTTATGCTCACATGCGAAGAAATAAGTGAGAAACATTTTAAGTTCTGAAGAAAATGAGGAAAGAGGAGAGAGTGTGCCACTTGTGAGGATGATACAATGAACTCCTTGCCGTTTAAGATCTTCCATTGCATGGCCGGGACTGAAACACCAGTAACTGAGTACACGAACTAAAACAAGAAACCACATGCTGTAGTACACAGGTTTACAGTAGAATGATTAAAGACAGATGTTTATTATTTTCTAATCAAAGGTGCAATTACATAATTGCAGAGCTCAAAATAACAGCCGTCTGATCAATATTGCTTTGTCCGGGCAACTGAATTTATGCTCAGACATCCTAGTCCGGTCAAACAATCTGAACTGTAGCCAAGGAATGTTGATTTTGTTAACCAATGTGAGCTTAGAACAAGCTAGAGCAAATTGTCAAGCATGTAACTTTTAGTGTGTACGTGTACAAGACAGTATGCTATGCTTGCTGCATCACATGTGGTCACAGGTGAAGGTAACACGTTTAAGTCTTTAGGTGTTTTACAATAATAAACAGCTGGTGTTACCATTTTAGGTGTTGTGTTAATTAACATGTGGTTGGGTTGAAGTCATCTTTCTGGCAGTACTGGTGAAAGGTGATGGGAATTGCCTCTTTTGGTCAGCAAGCGCTTTCACATTTGGAGGAGAACCAACATAAAATTTTAATGAAAACACAGACTATTATGCTGATCAGTTTCTAAGTGTTTGTATTCATTGCATTATATAATAGTACAATCATTTATGCAACACAGGGAAAGAGTGCCAAGGCGTTAAAAAATTAATTCAAATTACCTAAAACAACCTTGCTATCCCAGTGAGGCAGTGAGTGGGCTTTATGCCCTAAATGGCTCCTACTAATCTGGTTGCTAGGGCTCAAAGAGTTACATGTAGTGTACATGTGCATGATGCTGCATCGTGAAGTCCACAGAGCAGTGACAACAGCTCCTTATGTGTATAGATACATTATGAATATATTATGCATATATAATTATGTTATATATGTTATATATTATATTATATGTTATATTATGATATTGCACATTTTTTGTGAAAGCCTGATCAAATTTGGCGGAAGTCTGTTAAAAGCTACTTTGGTCGGACTTTATGTCCGGCCAACTTTCCCCCTTATTTTGAGCACTGTAATTGTTACCATTAAACTGCTCTATAGTTCAATCATTATGTGTGATAGCTAGCAACTGTCTTCGAAGTAGAATTCCCAATTGTGATCGGTATATGTCATGAATTAAAACTTAGGTGCTCAAATCGCGCTAAATAAAAGATTAATTGTTTACTCTGACTCACCAATAAAGATGAGAAATACCGCAATCAAATACAACCATTTCAGTGTCATCTGCACTTCCAGGTCTGAAATAATGCAGTACCATTTAATGCCCACACATAAAGTGCTCACTAAAGCAATGAGAATGAATTTGTGATGCAACAGCTGTCAGTAGATTAAGAGCATGTTATGCACAAACATACTCATGACACAGTTTAAATGTATTGAATTAACTGAATCGATTTTAAGACACAACTTGCACATGCATGGTATCAAATATCATTTATTTAATTGCAAGTTTTGTAACAGTTTTGTTGGTCCATCCTGAGTTTAATAAAGACGTATAAAATGAGTTCTATATGCATGAAAGAAATGTAGGAAAAAGTAAGTAGTACAAAGATCCACTCGATCACAAATTTCTACACATGTAGCAGTGTTACCTCAGAGTTTAAAGACCTAAATAAACTTCAAGTACAATTTCAAGATTCCATAGACCAAGCTTTCTATTTTAGTTTAAAAACACAAAAACTTTATTGATATAGCTTTAACTACTACAATACTGGCAACACACCGCTACAAAAACCATAATTAAAGACATCAAATCAAGTAGAAAGAACAACTATCTCCATTAGAAGAAAAAGACTTAGTGAGTGAGCTCCAGACAAACCTCACTCTTTCTAGTTTTAGTACTGTGTTAATTGATTAAGTATCCTTCATTGTGTTAACTTGATAAAAATAAAAACCTAAAGCAAAGACCTTAACTGTGCTACTCTTTGTGTGTCTACTTGCAAACTGCAGTATGATAATGTAAGATAAAAATTTACTTTACACAACTGCACTTGCAACTAAGGTGGTATTGTGCAAGCCACACAGTAGCTGGCATAGAATTTACATAACTTAATGCATGCTCAAACAACAGCTCTGCAACAGTGCAGTAAACTGACATACATGTAGCTGTCAAACTGGCATTAAACTTCTGACTAGCAAATGTTTTCAATAGTCAATAACTAACACCAATTCAAGTGCTAGAGCTGACATATCTGCTAGAGGCATGTGGAGACACAGAGAAAGAGCATTGCTGATATCAGGGCCTTCTACTGCACCGCTTCCTCCTACCTCAATCATCTGTCTCTCAAATCTGTCTTCAGTATTTATGAAAATGAGAAAAAGCATGCATGGAGAACAAATTCGACAAGTATAACACGGTTCATTTACTCCTTTTGTATATTTAGGTCAACAGAAAGTAGCGGTCAAGAAGCGACAATTTTCTACAAAAATTGCACGTACTATTGCTGCCAAGTCTGTAGATAACTACAGCAAAATCATGCAATTGATTCACTGTCATCTCAGTTTTGCTCTTCTCAAGTCTTCCCTTCTCTATATACGAAGCACAAGATCTGCCAACCATCATCCTGTTAAGATTGACTTGTTAGGACTTATTGAGAGTGTAGATCACATCATTGAGTAGACAATATTGAGATATTAATATTAACAAACATTAGCATAATTGTATTGTTTGAATTTCTCTTAGAGCTTTGTTTGATGCAGCTGGAAGTATGCTATCGGTATTGTCTTATGAGTCTGAAATATACTACTGCTACTACTACTACCGATGATGATGGTATGTCCACTGTAATCAGTGACGACCCTCTCACCGTCTTCAGCTACGTTGATTGGATACAACTACTATTACTAATAATATCCCTAATCCATTTACCTGTTTCAAATCCTTTTTCAGTCCATGCGTTCACTCTCTTCCTGTTTGTCCAATCCAAATTCCTCAAGCTGATGTGTACCTTGTAACATGAAAATGACTCCCTACTTGCAGAAAACACTGTCTACAAAGCAGGACAACTTAGGTATTCTAAAGCAACTGGTCCCACGAA
The DNA here is from genome assembly GCF_963422355.1 of Corticium candelabrum. Classification (NCBI taxonomy): domain Eukaryota; kingdom Metazoa; phylum Porifera; class Homoscleromorpha; order Homosclerophorida; family Plakinidae; genus Corticium; species Corticium candelabrum. Next base: position 7,982,431 of record NC_085088.1, on the reverse strand, counting down.
CAAGAATAACTAACTCTTAAAAAATCAGAAAATTTCTGAAGAGCAACGCTGCCATTAGAGACTCTTGCATCTACACAAAATCATGTGATATTGGCATACTCAAAGCTATAACACAAAATTTAGACCTGAAGTCAATCGTAGCAGCATCTTATCACACTCTTCCAGCACTAGCAGATAATTATCAGACTTCACTTGACACTCAAATAGCATCTCTTGCATAAAACTAAACCATCATACAACAATTAAAGCTTACCGAATACAAAAACCACAGTCTTGTAATTCTTTACAACATTACACGTACCTTCCTGGCTTTGTGATACCATCAGTAGCTGTAATGCTGATACTATCCAAATGCTTCTCTATTGCTAGCAGAATGCCTGTAGATAATATACATTATAGCTGTACATGTGGTGTGTGTGTGTGTGTGTGTGTGTGTGTGTGTGTGTGTGTGTGTGTGTGTGTGTGTGTGTGTGTGTGTGTTGTGGGGTACGTTGGTCAGCCACCTCTTCCTGGTGGAAACGTGCTTTACAAGGCTAGGAGCTGATCTAGCAGTTACATTTCTGTGTGGTCAAAGTGACCAGGTTATAATTGTGACGTCCCCTTTGGTCTTGCAAACCAAGGTGGTGGTAAATTGCACATAAGGGAACGTCAGAAAACAATATCAAAATGAGTATACACAATCTCTTAGTCAGAATCGTCCGTCTGTTGGTCATCAATATGGTTAGTCTAATATATATATATATATATATATATATATATATATATATATATATAATATTCAAACTCAAACAATCCCCCAAACATCCCCAAACCAACAAGTCTTACAGTACACTAGGTACTTCCCAACTATCAATGTCCTATACTTCAAGCTGAATTCTCTTGTGAACATTCTCGATTACATTTCCACAATTGAATACAAAGTTGCTGCATCATATTTTGAAAAGCCTGGTGGAATTCAAGGCCACTGACTGTTATATATATATATATATATATATATATATATATATATATATATATATATATATATTACAAACATGACACGTGTTCTCACTACAGTCAGACACGGAACTTTGTAAAGTCACGTGACGTATCAAGTAGTGTACACCAAACATATAAAGATTAACTGACTTCCGGGTCTGCAGGCTATGTAATGTGTCGCAGGCTATGTCTATGATACTCAGGAATGAACCACACACTTATGTTGGTCCACTCATGGACTATTTGCGAAAAATCGTACATGGCTACCAGAGACAATAAATGGAAGAACCACCAATCACATACACTAAACGTTCAAGAAAGAGTTTACCAAAACAATGTAATTTATGTTTGCAATTGCCAGGTCTTGTCAGAAGTAACAGAAACTACCTGTCTAAAACTGCCAAAGCAAAATCAATCGCTTTCGCAGCTTACAATTATACACGAACCTAACATTGCATAACCACAAGCAATATTTACATTCCATATGTGATAACTCTCGTTACTGTACTTTGACGACTACACAGTACAGTAACCGTTACGGCAAATATCAATAAATGTAACTGCATCAAGGCGTTTCAACAATAATTTGAGTCTTAATTCCACTAAAACACTCTTAATATACTTTTTTTAGAATTTATAAGTCACCACTATTTTGTATACCACAGTGTAGTGTAATGTAGTGTAGTGTAGTGAGTACACAATGCAGCACCAGCCTATGCTATAATAAAGAAGTCTTCTACCAAATGAAAGTAGGCACAAAATCATCTTGAAATTGTAAAACCATAGCCTACCAGCTGTTTGAAGCTAGTCAACAGATTAAGTACTAGCAGTGCTACTATGTATGTACTGTCCTTGCAATTGAAACAAAGAATTTCATACATATAAGCCTGCCCATACGATGATAAGTGGGCATAACAGACTACTGTAGTTGAAAACTGAGCAGTCACCAAGACTGCCATTAATAATTTCCTCATCCATTGCCTCTGCTGGGACTGCTGTGCAATTGGCTACTTAGTTGATAATGTAGATTATCAGCACATACATGTAGATTGCAAGAAGATTCAGAGAGAAATGTCAAGTAAACTGGCAAATACGGTAGTCCACGTAAAGCCCTTTACTAGGACTAGTCAAGTTGTAGCTACTGAAATACTAGTTGAAAACGATTAATTAAAGATGTTAGCTAAACGTTCTTGAATAAGATTTCACTAAGGTGCAGTGTTACTTTGTCCACTGAACTTTCCCATAGCCTAAATGGTCACCATGACTAAAATAGCAATACCACAGAGGTAAATACAATAAAAAGACTATGAAATTAGATAATCAAACTTGTGGGACCAGTAAAAAGTCTTAAGAGGAACAGCAAACAAGAGTAGTCATACATCACAGTCTTACTACACTAAATGACTGTATGTACACTAAGTCACTATACACCTACCATTTGTAGCAGTCAGAAACAATATTGCATCATTCCATGCAGTTACTATTGTATCTGCATTACAATTGATAGGTTTGGAAACTATAACAAAACATGTAGAAGAGCTGGTTTGCTAAATGCTAGATTGACAAGTTTAATTTTGACATGATGATCATGTTGCATTCAACCATTATCTTACAAGAGAACACAATGGCAAACTTTGAAAGCTAAAGTTTAATAAGATTCCATAAGACAACACATGATTAAAATATATGTCAAAGTTGAAATGTCGATAAAAATAGCTCTACTTTTCTGTTCCTTTAAACCACAACAACCCTCTGACACTGAATGCAACAACACTTGTGAACACATTTGATCACACTGTGAAATTTTGACTTTTTAACAAACAATCTTAAATACCTCAGCTAGACGACAGTACAAGATACATTATTTAGTTGAAAAATACGTTTAGTAAAGGTTGGGAGAAAGAAATTAACAAGCCTTAACATATGTTAAGACTTAATATATGTTAAAACAGGTTTCTACCTGGCCTAAATGCTCTTATTGGCATCATGATTTTTTAATGTTTCTTAATTACTAGTACATGCTGTTGATGCAAGCTACGTCTACATAAGTACTCTGAATCTGTGCCACAATCAAATGAACAGCAAGTGTAAAAATTCAGATCAATTGGCAATTTCTATAGTTGCACAAATATGTCATTACTAAACTACTAATTGAAGCTGTGCTTACACTCTTGCCTCCACAGTTTTGAGCCTTCTAAAACCACGCTAAAACTGTCACGAAGAACTACAAACTTAGATGCCATTTTCCGTTTAAGCACAATACTTGCAAAATCTATCTAAATCAACAAAGCAACGACCGTTTCACGTGATGCCAAAATCTGTAAGTAGTCTGCAGTTGTAAAAGTACAGTAACAACTTATCACATACAAAACATAACTACAGCTCATGATCACGCAATGCTAGTTTCCCATATAAATGTTGTAAATTAGATCTTACAATCAAAACACTACATAGATGATACATAAAGATGATATATGATACTGGCTGACTGGCTGGCTGGTTGACTATACTTGTTTGCCTTTAGTAGTCCAATCAGTGAACACTATTTGAAATTTGTCAGACATGGCAACCACAGACAATGGATGACCCACCAACTAGATCAGTGAAACACTCATGAAATTCTATTTACCAGAGCTCTCCGGTCTAGTGCATTTACTGCGGATGCTGCTGTCAGTATTCTTGTGTCTGGTCTTCACCCTTCTGTTCCTTATGTAAGAATAACTTCAGTCAGTCTGAGCTCACTGCAGCAATACCTTGACCTTCTGATCTAGTGCATTTTCTGTGGATGCTGCTGCCAGTATTTTCAAATCTGGTCTTCTTATCTCTTCTGTATCTCTTCATAGTGTTTCATAGATTGAATATTTCTAGTTTTACTACATTGACAATTTGTACTCGCAGTTTAGTATGTTGTTTAAAGCGCTACATGCATTTACTTGAATATACATGTTAGCGAACTCTCATAGTTGTTTATGCCTTGTGATTTAGACTTGTTCTATAAAACATAGCCAACCAGATAGCCTACAGACTAAAAAGTTGATCAAGCCATAAACGTTTGGGTGTGCTACTCTCCAAGTCACATGACTTTTACAAAGTCCCATTTCTTATGGCTCACAGCTAAAATATAATAATTACCTGAGGCGTGGAAGCGCTAAAGATGGTAACGCTGGCCGTCAAGGACCGACTCAACAACTCACCACGCCTCCATGTATGTATGCTCTTGTCACAAAAGTGGATGCTGCCATTATCAAGTGTTTCAATGACGCACAGATGATTAAAGTTGCTATGTCACAACACAACACAAGCTGTTTAGCTAAGTATATATGCATTAGTAGTAGTGATGTCCATGTGACCTTGTAGATACAAATCTCATGACGTATTTGTATCCTTGTACACCTACTATGTTAGTAAGTGAGCAGCTGAGGGCTAATTAGACTGTTGCAATTTGCACAGTTGATGCCTACCAAAATTC